>NC_044980.1:117787986-117938302 GCF_008728515.1 Papio anubis
CCCAGCTAATTTTTTGTATATTTAGTAGAGACGGGGTTTCACCATGTTAGCCAGGATGGTCTTGATCTCCTGACCTCGTGATGCTCCCGCCTCGGCCTCCCAAAGTGCTGGGATTACAGGCGTGAGCCACCGCGCCCGGCCTATCTTCTTTTTCTTTTAAGGCTGAATAGTATTCCATTATGTATGTATAACACATTTGCTTGATTCATTCATCCATTGTTGGACGCTTAGGTTGATTCCCTATATTGGCTATTGTAACTAGTGCTGAGATAAACATGAGAGTGTAGATACTTCTTCAAAACACTGATTTCATACTTTCTGGATATATACCCAGCAGTGGGATTGCTGGATCATGTGGTAGTTTTGTTTTTAATATTTTGAGCAACCTTCACATTCTTTTTCATAATAGCTGTGCTAATTTACATTCTCAGCAAGCGTATAAGGGTTCCCTTTTCTCCACATCCTCACCAACACTTGCTATCTTTTTTCCTTTATGGTGATAGTCATTTTAACAGGTATGAGGTCAAATTTATTGTTGTTTTAGTTTGCATTTGCTGAATGATTAGTGATGTCGAGCATTTTTTTCATATCCCTGTTGGTCATTTCTTTGTCCTCTTTTGAGAAGTGTCTATTCAGGTTCTTTGCCCATTTAAAAAAAATATATTTTTTAAAGAATAGAGGTCTCCCTGTGTTGCACAGTTTGAAGTGCAGTGGCTGTTGGTAAGATGCCACTACTGATTAGTATGGAAGTTTTAATCTGCTCTGTTTCCAACTTGAGCCTATTCATCCCTCCTTAGGCAACCTGGTGGTCCCTTCCTCCCACAAGGTGAACATATTGATGCAGAACTTCATGTGGACACCCCACTGACATATTGCACTAAAGTCCAGAACTTCTGTACTCAAGTGATTCTCCTGTCTCAACCTCCCAAGTAGCTAGGACTACAGATGCATGCCATGGCACCTGACCCTTTGCCCTTTTTTTTTTTTTTTTGAGATGGAGTCTTACACTGTTGCCTAGGCAGGAGTGCAGTGGCATAATCTCGGCTCACTGCAACCTCCACCCCTCCCAGGTTCAAGCAATCCTCCCTCCTCAGCCTCCCAAGTAGCTGGGAGTATAAGCATACGCCACCATGCCTGGCTAATTTTTGTATTTTTAGTAGAAAGGGAGTTTTGCCATCATGGCCAGGCTGGTCTCGAACTCCTGACTCAGGTGATCTGCCTGCCTTGGCCTCCCAAAGTGCTGGGATTACAGGCTTGACCCACTGTGCCTGGCCTTGCCCCCCACGCCCTGCTTTTTTTTTTCCTGAGATGGAGTCTTGCTCTGTCACCCAGACTAGAGTGCAATAGCGCAATCTTGGCTCGCTGCAACCTCTGCCTCCCAGGTTCAAGTGATTCTCCCGCCCCAGCCTCCTGAGTAGCTGAGATAACAGGCGGGCACTACCATGCCTGGCTAATTTTTGTATTTTTAGTAGAGACAGCGTTTCACTATGTTGGCCAGGCTGGTCTTGAAGTGCTGACCTCAGGTGATCCACCTGCCTCAGCCTCCCAAAGTGCTGGGATTACAGGCGTGAGTCACTGCACCCAGCTTTGCCCATTTTTTAATTGGCTTGTTTTCTTGCTATTGAGTCCTCATATATTGGACAGTAACCCCTTATCATTTGTATGACTTGCAAATATTTTCTCCTATCCCATAGGTTGCCTTTAATCTGTTTTGAGTTGATTTTTGTATATGATGTGAGATAATTGTCTAATTTCATTTTATTTTTTGCAGTGGATATCCACTTTTCCCAGCACCATTTGTTGAAGGAGCTGTCTTTTCTCCATTGTATGTGCCTGACATCTTTATTGAAAAGCAATTGACCATAAACATGTGAATTTGTTTTTGGGCTCTGTACTCTGTTTCATTGATCTGTATGTTTGCTTTTATGCCAGAACCATGCTGTTTTGATTATTATGATTTTATAGTAGATTTTTAAATTAGATGCCTTTAGTTTGTTCTCTTTGTTCAAGATTGCTTTACCTATTTGGCATCTTTCATGGTTCTGTATGAATTTAGAGGGTTTTATTTTTTATTTTTGTGAAAAATGTCATTGGAATTTTCAGACATTGCATTGAATGTGTAGATTGCTTTGGGTGGTATGGACATTTTAACATTATTAATTCTTCCAATCCATGAATATGGGATATCTTTCCACTTACTTGTGTCTTCAATTTCTTTCATTCATGTTATATTTTCAGATAACCTGTCTTTGAGTTTACAGATTCTTTATCAGTTCTACTGCTGATGCTTTCTATGGCATTTTCCATTTCATTTAGCACATTTTTCAGCTCCAGAATTTCTGTCATATTCTTTATAATTGTAATCTCTCTGTTAAATTTTTCATTTTGGTCATTCATTGTTTCCCTAATTTCATTGACTGGATCTCTAAAGTTTCTAAAATTTCATTGATTGTTTCTCTAAAGTTTCTTGAAGTTCACTGAGCTTCCTTAAAACAATTATTTTGAGGCCGGGCGCGGTGGCTCAAGCCTGTAATCCGAGCACTTTGGGAGGCCGAGACGGGCGGATCACGAGGTCAGGAGATCGAGACCATCCTAGCTAACACGGTGAAACCCCGTCTCTACTAAAAAAAATACAAAAAACTAGCCGGGCGATGTGGCGGGTGCCTGTAGTCCCAGCTACTCGGGAGGCTGAGGCAGGAGAATGGCGTGAACCCGGGAGGCGGAGCTTGCAGTGAGCTGAGATCCGGCCACTGCACTCCAGCCTGGGCGACAGAGCGAGACTCCGTCTCAAAAAAAAAAAAAAAAAAAAAAAAAAACAATTATTTTGAATCTTTATCAGGTAGTTTCCATACCTGCATTTTGAGGGGTCAGCTATTGGGCAAAGATTATGTTCTTTTAAGTGGTTTTATGAATCCTCGGTTTTTCATGTTTCTTGTGCCTTACGTTGATGTGTGTGTATTTGTGGATTACTTATCTCTTCCAGATTTTGTGGGCTAGTTTTGCTGTGGAAAAACTTTCCCCTATAGGTAGACAGCTACAAAGGGGCTTTCTGGGTAGGGTGCAGTGGTTCTGGCACCAGTGAGGGTACAGCTGTGTAGAGTCCCTGCAGCTTTGTCAGCTGAGTTGGTGTTAACAAAGATTGCTGCGATCCCCAGAGGCTAATGCTGTGGATGTCCACAGTGGTGACAAGAGTTGTTGCGTCTTTGGCAGCAATGACGGCAAAGGTGTTTTCAAGCTCTTTTCCTTCCACTAGAGAAGTTGTGGCTGAGGGGATCCCTCTTGGCATTGTGGGCCTACTTGCAGTCATGATGGCACCAATATTTGATGAGTGGTGCCTGTGAAGCAGCCACAGAGCTGAGGTCTGAAGCTTGGGCACACATGGAGGTACTGTGGCTCTAGAGCCTAGGGTGGTAATAGCATTGGTGACCAGGCCATAGGCACCCCCACTGGTACCTTGCTTGCTACAGTATGCAGGACATATTTGCTGGTGAAGCAAAGAACAGGGTCACAGGTGTAAGCAGAGTTAAAGTGGCTCTGGAATTGGAATGGAGCCTAGCTCTTTATGGTGTCTGAGCTGCTGCTGGAGTTGAGGCATGTGCAGTTAAGAGTGTGGCTCTGAGGCATGTACAAAGAACTTAAACAATTTTACAAGAAAAAATCAAACAACCCCATCAAAAACTGGGCAATGGACATGAACAGACACTTCTGAAAAGAAGACATTTATGCAGCCAACAGACACATGAAAAAATGCTCATCATCACTGGCCATCAGAGAAATGCAAATCAAAACCACAATGAGATACCATCTCACACCAGTTAGAATGGTGATCATTAAAAAGTCAGGAAACAGGCCAGGCGCGGTGGCTCAAGCCTGTAATCCCAGCACTTTGGGAGGCCGAGGCGGGCGGATCACGAGGTCAGGAGATCGAGACCATCCTGGCTAACATGGTGAAACCCCGTCTCTACTAAAAATACACAAAACTAGCCGGGCGTGGTGGCGGGCGCCTGTAGTCCCAGCTACTCGGAGGCTGAGGCAGGAGAATGGCCTGAACCTGGGAGGCGAAGCTTGCAGTGAGCCGAGATCGTGCCACTGCACTCCAGCCTGGGTGACACAGCGCGAGACTCCGTCTCAAAAAAAAAAAAAAAAAAAAAAAAAGTCAGGAAACAACAGGTGCTGGAGAAGATGTGTAGACATAGGAACACTTTTACACTGTTGGTGGGACTGTAAACTAGTTCAACCATTGTGGAAGACAGTGTGGTGATTCCTCAAGGATCTAGAACTAGAAATACCATTTCACCCAGCCATCCCATTACTGAGTATATGCCCAAAGGATTATAAATCATGCTGCTATAAAGACACATGCACACGTATGTTCATTGTGGCACTATTCACAATAGCAAAGACCTGGAACCAACTCAAATGTCCGTCAATGATAGACTGGATTAAGAAAATGTTGCACATATACACCGTGGAATACTATGCAGCCATAAAAAAGAATGAGTTCGTGTCCTTTGTAGGAACATGGATGAAGCTGGAAACCATCATTCTGAGCAAACTATCACAAGGACAGAAAACCAAACACTGCATGTTCTCATAGGTGGGACTTGAACAATGAGAACACTTAGACACAGGGTAGGGAACATCACACACCCGGGCCTGTTGTGTGGTGGAGGAAGGGGGGAGGGATAGCATTAAGAGCTATACCTAATGTAAATGATGAGTTAATGGGTGCAGCACACCAACATGGCACATGTATACATATGTAACAAACCTGCACGTTGTGCACATGCATCTTAGAACTTTAGTAATAAAAAAAAGTGTGGCTCTGGGGCCTTCAGTGTGAACCAGCTTGCTATGGCAATGGCTTTGGTGCTTGAGACATGGGTGGGCACAGTACAGGCACAGAGCTTGAGTGTAGAGCATGGACACTTGAAGGATGGCTGTGGCTTCAGGGTCAGGGCATTTGTGGGGTTGAGAGAGGCGACAGCTCTGTTCCTGAAGTGGCTCAACAGTGGCTGCTTCTTGGGAGGGAGAAGAATATGCATCCGGTTCTCCCTCCCTGAGGTTCCCCAGCAGGAATGGTTGGTTGATACCTCAGTGGCAAAAGATGCTGGTGTCCTCTCTGGAGCGGGCTGCTGGGGACCAGAGCAGTTCCTGTTCCATGACTGGAATCGATAGCCTCCACCTCTTTGTTCCTAGCTGACTCCTGGTGTCTCAAGTATGGTAATATCACCAGCAATCATTTCTTTTTTTTTTTTTTTTTTTTGAGATGGATTCTCGCACTGTCACCCAGGCTGGAGTGCAGTGGCGTGATCTCCGCTCACTGCAAGCTCCGCCTCCTGGGTTCAGGCCATTTTCCCGCCTCAGACTCCCAAGTAGCTGGGACTACAGGCGCCTGCCACCATGCCTGGCTAATTTTTTGTATTTTTAGTAGAGACGGGGTTTCACCATGTTAACCAAGATGGTCTTGATCTCCTGACCTTGTGGTGCGCCCGCCTTGGTCTCCCAAAGTGCTGGGATAACAGGCGTCAGCAACCGCGCCTGGCCTACTGGCAATCATTTCTATGTGAATATTCTCTTTTTTTTTCACTTTACTGTGTTGCTGCAGATTCTTTAGTAGGCCCTTGAGCCCTCTCAGTGCTATTTAGGCTTGTGGATGGCTATCTGCATTTGTGTTTTTGTGGGAGGATGAAGGCTGGTATCTCCTCCTTTACCATCCTGGTGGCATCTCCTGTCATCAAGGTCTTGATGGGAATATAACATTACATTACCTCTATGGGAAAATCAGATTTGATTTTAGATTTTTTTTCCTTTATGGACATAATATACCAATCTGCCTTTAGTTAAGAATTGTTTTGTTGGCTGATAATCAAGGGATTTGTGTTATCCACCAACAATTAGTCTTCAGATGTAGACCTAAAAACATCTAAATATTCTTTTCACGATAATCTGAAATCTGGTAGGCAATGTACTAAAGCTAATTATTTACAAATAAGGTGAAGTTACTTGCCAAATTTACTATGTATGAAATTTATATATATGCCAAAACGGTTCTCCGTATTGATTCTGGCATAAAAGTTGCTGGCACAGCATTGGAATGCATGCATGAATATAGGAAAAAATTGATCATTAAAATCTAAGTTAAAAACAAAAATCTTGTGCACTCATTCTATTAAAGAACTTTCTTCTTTTTTTTTTTTTTGGCAAGAAAAGTGTTTCTGAGAAGCTTTCTAAAAGCAGTAAGTTACTCTCATTAGATAAAACAAGGTGCTGTGGTCTGGGGTAGTAATTTTGAATTTTTATCAAATGCAAGACTTATTTAATCCTTCCACAAAATGAACCACCAGGATAGTTGGTTTAAAAGGTGATTCTTTTGCCTTTCTTATGCAGACAAAAAAAAATAGAATGAACACTCAAAACAAAAATAAATACTTGGCTGGGTGTGGTGGCTCACACCCAATATTTTGAAGGCCGAGGTGGGAGGATCACTTGAGTCCTGGAGTTTGAGACCAGACTGGGCAACAAAACAAGACCCTGTCTCTACCAAAAAAAATTAGCTGTGCTCAGTGGCGTGTGCCTGTAGTCCCAGCTACTGGGGAGGCTGAGGCAGGAGGATCCCTTAAGCCTAAAAGTTCCAGATTGCTGTGAGTTACAACTGGGACAATGCATTTCAGCCTGGGTGACAGAGCGAGACCCTGTCTCAAAACAAAAACAAAAACAAAAAAATGCTTGCCATGGATTTTATGAGAAGGAAAGACTGAATCCCAGAAGCTATTTGTAAGGTTTTGAGTATGTAGAACCCCCGCAAATAATAGTGGTCAAATTTGTCTAGTAGAATATGTATTCTTAATTATTGTGTCTGCTTAGATTCAGTTTAAATTGTTCCCACATCATTAGAAAATGCCATGTTTACACAACAATGGAAGTTTAATTTATTTTTTTCCACATTGAACTGAAATTATTCACAGGTCACAGTTAGGAGAAAGAAAGAAGCATCCAGATGGACTATCCTTTATTTTCTCAGCTGGACATTGTGTATGTCTATGGAATGTATCTGTGCAAATAGCATACTTCTACATTCAGGAAGTGATATTTCAGAATAAGCTTTTGTAAAACAGTACTTTAGTTTTTGTAGTTTGGGGTGAAGCCTAGGCAAAATTTAGATTCCTTGTATTTCATAGATGAACTCTATAATAAACAAAATGAAGTCTATAAAGTTGATTTACAATATAGTTATTGTATGAGATTTGACATCACTGTAAAATATTACATTGGACAAAAATAATGCTGCTGAAAATACTTGCTGCCAGCAGCTCTTACAATTATAAGAAAACGCAATTGGTAATGAATTCTTTCAACTTGGAATTCAAATCTCGGAACTGAATGTTGCCCATTATTTGAGTTCAAAGGCAACTATCTCTAGAATTGTTCTTTTAATGCTTGTTGGATGGTTTTAGTTGTTCTTTTCTTGTAGGCACACAATTGTTGTCTTGATCTTTGTGATAAAAAGCGTTCTCTGGGTCTTTGTAGTGAACCCAGTTGGCTTGGTAACATGCCTGTAGTCAGAATTCCAAAGTGGGGAAACAAAGGCTTAGAAATTATTGGCTGAGAACTGTTTGTTCAGAACTGTGGGAATCTTACCCTGGCCTGTGGAACCAATGGTCTCTCTTCATTAGATCCACATTCATCCAGAAACTCCCCAGTTCCTTGCCCTTTTGTCTTTTCCCAAACTAGAGCTTTAACCACAATAAAAACAAATGTGGCAACTTCTTTTGTAAATCAGTTCCTACCAAAATTCCCAGTGTGCTGTAATTCTTCCCCTTCGTGTCATAATTCCAAAAGCATGGCATTAGCTTATTCAATGTTACATTTATTTCCATAATAAGGATGTGTCAAGGGGCAAGACATTTAAAGGCAAAGCAAAAAAAAAAAAAAAAAAAAAAAAAAAAGCTTGCCTTTAGGCCTAATTGAATGGTGATAAGTTTGCTTCCCCTTGTCCATTGGCATTCATTTTCCAGGGTTAATTAAACAAACAAATATAGTCCAGCATGACTATTTTAGACTACATAGTTTAAAACATTACAAGTTGAAGTATAAACCAGTAAAGTAAATTTCACCAACAAACGCCATATAATTGAAAGAGAAAACATACCAATTTTACATGTTTTTTTTTTTCTTGAATGTAAAGGTATTAAACCAGCTGACACTATGTCATCTGATTACACAATTGTGACTTGGAAATGCCAAGAATTTTCCTTTGTGTGTCTACATAATGCAGGTTGAATTCCGCAGTGTTCATATAAATACTTTAATTACGCTGAAGCTTTATCAGCAGGGAGCCATGGGAAGTATGTAGAGCCCTGGATAAACATTTTTAAAAGCAAGAACTATTCAAGT
Organism: Papio anubis; assembly: GCF_008728515.1. NCBI lineage: Eukaryota > Metazoa > Chordata > Mammalia > Primates > Cercopithecidae > Papio > Papio anubis. The sequence goes on from NC_044980.1 coordinate 117,796,384, forward strand.
TACACAAAAGACAGGACAGTCATAACAACAGCAGCAACGACAACCACAACAAACTGGGGAAGCTATACTTTTTAGGAGAGGAGGATTGAATGGTTTTTCTTTTCTGTTTATTTCCCACTGTTGTTTTGGGGAAAATACCTAAAAAAATGGGAAAGATGAAGCCTGAGCAACCGAAGGTACTGAAGAATTCTAAGTAGTGTCTTAGGAGAAAGTTGAAAAGAAACCTGATTAATAGTGGTTCAGAGACATTGAAATTCAGTATATTGAGGCTTGGCTTTTAGATCTAAAAAACAGAACAAGAGTAAGCATAATTCCCTTTAGGACAACTGTAATAATCTTTGTTCAACTGTAATGGAATGCCTTACCAATGTGATAGTACATACTCACAGCCATAGGTCATTTTGTTTTCTCCATAATCCTAGTTACCGTCTACATTTCCTCCTGAAATTTGCAGGTCCTGAGTAATACGGAATAAAAGTTCAATGTGGTTTGGCTCCAGGATTACAGGTCATAGCTATTAATTATCGACTGAGTAGTACATGGCTTACTACAAGAAGGAAAATAATGAGAAAGAAATCATGCCACATACTTCCACTGAAGCTTATGGTCTGGTTGTCTCTTTTTGCTCTGTCGAGGGCTTAACACCATTTTCAACTTCATCGCTGCAAAGTTGATGAATTCTCATTGCCATATTTACCTTCCCTTTTCTTTGGCCGGCCTGCCTTTCTTTCTTTCTTTCTTTCTTTCTTTCTTTCTTTCTTTCTTTCTTTCTCTGTCTCTTTCTCTTTCGTTCTTTCTTTTTTTTCTTTCTTTCTTTCATGTGTATTTGCTGTATATGTATATGTATTTGTTGTGTATGTATCTGTAGATGCTGTTTTGATTACATTTTGAAAATAGGTAGAAATTGGATAAACAGAAATACACATCAACATAGTAAGGAAAACACATTACATGTGGAAAATATTTAAACACATTCTTCAGGTAATGTCCAGATGGAATACAGGCAGTATGGTGAGGAAAGTGTAGGAGAATTGGACTTTCTGTGGATAATGGGCACTTTTTGGGCCTTGGTTGTTTCATCTGTTTATTTTCTTTTTGGCCAGATAATCTTTGAGCACCAACATTCTATCATTCAATAAAATGAGTAGCACTGTGTATTCCAAATAAGCAAACAAAACTTCATTTTCAGATTCTGTCTTTGAGTAGGTGAATTCTGAAAATTTTTCAGGTGCAGATTGTGGCTTAACTTACAGGTCCCCGTAGTGGATGATCATCAAAATCCTTACAAAATTGTAAAGTACAGATGTCCAGATATCAACCCAAATGTGTTGAATGAAAACATCTTGCAGTGGGGTCTGGAAATTTATGTTTTCAACAAAAATTTTAGCAAAAATCCTCCAGAGAATTATGATGAATTTCCAAAACTATGCTCCATCCAACTAGATTCCTTTGGTTTGGGGTTTTATTGTCATTGCAACAAGGAAATGTTCTTTTGGCAAACACTAAACTCTAAGTTGGTGACACAGAGCTTCCATTTTCTTTTCTTTCTTTCTTTCTTTTCTTTCTTTCTTTTTTTTTTTTTTTTTTTTTTTTTTTTGTAGTTTTAAGGAGCAGGGAGTTTAATAGGCAAGAAAGAAGGGGGAAGAAAGATAGAAGAAGCTCTCGTGTACAGAGACAGAGGGAGATGGCACCAAAGCCAAGAGACAGAACCCCCAGAGCTTCCATTTTCTATAACTGCATACTGAATACTGATCTCAGTTACTTGATAAAATTGTGTGACTTCTGTAATAAGCATAATTCTTACTTGGTACACAACTGCTTAAGCAAACTTTTTTTTTTTTTTTTTTTTTTTTTTTTTTTTTTGAGATTGGATCTTGCTCTGTCACCACCCAGGCTGGAGAGCAGTGGCACAGTCATATCTTACTGCAGCCTCGACTTCCTGGGCTCAAGTGATCTTCCCACCTCAGCTTCCCAAGTAGCTGGGACTACAGGTACATGCCACTACACCTGGCTAATTGTGTTTTTATTTTTATTTTTTGAGATGGAGTGTTGCTCTTGTAGCCCAGGCTGGAGTGCAATGGTCTGATCTTGGCTCACTGCAACCAGTGCCTCTCTGGTTCAAGCAATTCTCCTGCCTCAGCCTCCTGAGTAGCTGAGATTACACGTGCCTGCCACCAAGCCTGGCTAATTTTTGTATTTTTAGTAGAGGTGGGATTTCACCTTGTTGGTCAGGCTGTTCTCAAACTCCTGACCTCAGGTGATCCACCCCCCTCGGCCTCCCAAAGTGCTGGGGTTACAAGCATGAGCCACTGCACCTGGCCTGTTTTTGTTTTTCATAGAGATGAGTTCTCCTGGCTATGTTGCTCAGGCTGGTCTTGAACTCCTGGGCTCAAGTCATGCTCCCACCTTGGCCTCCTAAAGTGCTAGGATTGGAGGCCTGAGCCACTGCACCCAGCTCACAAGCATACATTTTATTTTTGTGTCTTATATTCATTCATTTAATTCATTTAATTAAATTGATTTTCTTTTTAAGATTTTTATTCTTTTATATAAAACACTTATTTTCATATTCATCTCTGAAAGTTATCAGGGTTTGCCACCCCAAAATATGCTACATTGGTATAAGAATTGTTTCTGAGCCAAAGGCATTTGAGTTTCTGAAATAAATATCTCATCTATCTAAATGCAGAGCGTCCCAAAAGGAACTCAAAAGAATGAAATTGTCAGAAATCCCCTTAGTGGGAGCATCTCTAATCTTTTCTTCCTGGAGAGGAGAAGTCAGCACTATACCCAAACGGGACATTGTCACAAGACCATGATGATATCTCCCATCTAGTCACCTGTGGCTTTGGCTTTTCAAAATGTCATTTGCTTTTCTGTAAGTGCTCTTTCTCTCTTCCCTTTTAAGTAAGTTAGGTGTATAGATCTCAAATTCTAACTAACTCTTTGACACATATGAGAGGTGAACTTGTCAATACAATTCTGTTTTTGATTATTAGTTTGTCATTTGTCAGTACAATTTGTAGGGCTCCAGGCAGAGACCCAAGAAGGGCAGAGGAAAAAATGTTTTCTTCCTCTACCTCTCCCATGGAAAAATCTAGGAAACGTATTTTCCTACCAATTTAAAAAGCTTGATCCCATTTTCCCTAGATTCCATAACTGAATGATATTCTTTCAATCACCCTGCTTTTTTATGTGTAACACAAAATAAGGCTCTCTGGTTTGCAAATGAGCACCTGTGTTACGGACTTAGTAAAAACAAAACAAATAGTAAAAACAAAACAAAACAAAACAAAGGCACAGACAGGTTAATTTTCTACACGCTTCATGAGAGATGATAAAAATAATCTTCTGGGGCTGGGTGCAGTGGCTCATGCCTATAATCCTAGCACTTTGGCAGGCTGAGGTGGGCGGATCACCTGGGATCAGCAGTTCTAGACCAGCCTGGCTAACATGGCATACCCCGTCTCTACTAAAAATACAAAAATTAGCCTGGCATGGTGGTGGGCGCCTGTAATCCCAGCTACTTGGGAGGCTGAGGCAGGAGAATCTCTTGAACCCAGGAGGCAGAGGTTGCAGTGAGCCACGATCGAGCCATTGCACTCCAGCCTGGGCAACAAGAGCGAGGCTCCGTCTCAAAAAAAAAAAAAAATCGTCTAGGAATATTTTGCCATTTCAAAAATTTTGTTTCTTTGAAGTAGGAAATAATTTTGAAGAGTGAAAAATGGGCTCTGTGTTTGTGTGTGTGTGTGTGTGTGTGTGTTGCAAAGTTATTTCCTATTCTTGCTGGTTGGAGCAGAAATTTCTCTGCTGGCCTCACCTTTAAAATATTCAGCTAAACGTCTGGGCACAGTGACTCATGCCTGTAATCCCAGCACTTGGGGAGGCTGAAGCAGACAGATCACCTGAGCCCAGGACTTGGGACCAGTCTGGCCAACATGGTGAAACCCTGTCTCTACAAAAACAGAAGACAAAAAACAACAACAAACAAAACAAAACAAAAAAATTAGCCAGGCATGCACCTGTAGTCCCAGCTATGGGGAGGCTGAGGTAGGAGGCTCACTTGAACCCAGAAGGTTGAGGCTGCAGTGAGCTGTGATCACACCACTGCACTCCAGCCTGGGCAACAGAGCAGTACTTTAACTCAAACAAACAAACCTAAACACACACAAACACACACACACACAAAATAGCTAAAAAGAGAACACTTCTCATATTTCCACAGCTACATTCTACTCCAAGCCACTGTAATCTCTCAGAAGATTGTGAGAGCCTTCCTAACTGATCTTCAATAAATCTTGGCCCCATTTCCCACAGCAGCCAGTAAAAAGCATCATCCCTTCTCCTCCCCTCTCCTGCCCTCCCCTCCTCTCCACTATCCCCACTCTCAGGACCCAAACCTTCCATTTGCCTCCCATAACACTTAGAAACACTGAGTCTTTATCATGGCCTGCAAGGACTTCCATCATTCTGTCTCTGCCTGCTACTCTTGCCCTGTCCCTTCTGACCACAGTCTCACTCTGCCCCATCATGCCGGCCTTCTTGCTGGCCCTACATACTGGAGTCTGCTACTGTCTCAGGCTTGGCACTTGCTCTTCTCTCTGCCTAGAAAGCTTGTATTCCAGCAGTTTGTACAACTCTGACCCTCACTTCCTTCATGTCTCTGCTCAAATAGCTCCACACCAGTGTAATTTTCCTAAACATCTTCTTTAAAACAGTACCTTTCCCTATCTTATTCACTTGTTTTGCTTTATCTACCTAGTTTTGCTTTATTTTCCTCCATAGCAATAAGACCATTTAATATATATTTATAAGTTATTTATTTACTCATGTTCTATTTTTCCCCATTAGAATATAAAACAAAAATATTTCTGTTTTATTAACTGTACTATCTCCCCTACCCAGAACATGGACCGGTATAGTAGGTAAGAAACAATATGTGTTGAATGAATGAATAATTAATCCTAAATACAATAATCAAGGGTGTTTATTTATTCATTTGTTGAATCAAAGAGAATCAAACAAATCTTGTTTCTGTCTCCAACAAATGCTGGAACCTCCAGGATTACTTGGTCCTGTATAGGAAATGTGTCATTTTACAGCTGTGTAAAGTAGAAAGTAATTTGTACAAAACTGGTAGTAATGCAAATGATGTTTTTCTTCAACATGCAAATCAATTCTGTCTTGTGAAGCTTCAACTTGTCTTCCCCATTGTCGAAGAAACCAGTTTTTTTATACATCTGTGAATTTATTTCACTATTCTTCATTTATATATGTGTCTGTTCTGTGGATTTTCCTTTGAACTAGCATTCGCTTACCAGTTCTCTCATTTAATGAGCTAAATACAATCTTTGACATGTGTTTATTTTATATTTATATGAGAGTCATGATTTTATCTTTTTGGAAATTTGCTCTTTAACAAATTTGGAAATATACTTATGCTTGAATGTGACCTATTTTATCAAAGTGTATCTTTGGTGAAGTCATTTTAGAGCTAGGTACTTGATGTTTTTGAGTTGGTTTGCTCATCTGTGATGACTGAGTGAACTAATACCTGGCAAGTATAAAGGCATGTTGGTAAAGGAGATGTAGAAGAAATAGATTAGAAGGCCAGGATGAGTAAAAATGTGGGAGGATACTGGATGTTAAACTCGAAAAAACTGGGAGGAGATGTTGCCTTTGAAGAGGTATGTATTTGTTGATTAGAAATCAGTTACTTCTTTAAGATCCTTTCAGGTTTCACAAGCAGAGGCCAGTTAGGTCTGATGCTGAATCCAGACTCTCAGAGCATGAAAATCTTTAGATTTAGGGCACTTTTTATGATTGCAAGAGCTGATTTAAACTTTGGAATTAAAGAAAGATAAAAATCATATCTAAAGAAAATGAAATATAAAGTGGGCAAGAAAAATAAAATATAAAAAGTGGACAAGAAAAAATATTTAGAAGGGCAAACAATTTTTGAAGATCCAGAGAGTGATGAGAAGCAGATACATCATGTTTATGCTGTATGCATTAAAGCTAATGGGAGGGATTGTGGGTATGCCTATTCATAAGAATAATGTAGAAATAGTCCAATGAAACTTCTGCTTTCTCTGATACCACAGATCTGAGATCTGATACCACAAATGCCTTAATGTGGCTGGCATTCATGAGAAGGTATGCAACTATTGAGGAAATACGAAGAACTCAGAATGTCAAGAGAGAAGAGGGTAAGTAGAAAATCTGAGTCATCAACCAAATTTCTTGACACTGACTGCCGCAGCCATTGGTGCTAAATAGATTTGAACCACTACCACCAGCCATAAAGGACAGATACAACAAGTAGTTCCTAGCAAAGAACACAACCTTAAGGACCAGTGGCCACAGCAGGGAATTATACTCACAATAGATCCATAATAGTGCTTTGCTCTCTTATTCATTGCCTCTGTAGATATTTTTTGTTCCTCTCTGGTAAGAAGGAATTGGCTAATATGAGACTCTGGGGTGGGAATAGATTCTTTCCGTGTTGCTTTGAAAAAGTGCTGCTCATGCAGCTGTTATTTCTATGAAGACATCCAGTTGATAAAAGAATCAAGGGGCCAAACATAGTAATTTAAGTATAATTGGCAACCAGATTGTCATAGCCTAAAAAAACAAAAAATGTTTTGTTAATGAGAGTATAGATCAAAGTCTTTTGTAGGAACATATGCTACATTTCCTTAGTATGTTTCTTGACAGAGCCCATTAGTCTGTCAATTTCTGAAGCCCAAATTGCAAATTTGAAATTGATATAGACCCAAGCTTGGCATCAAAAATATTCTAGTTGAGTAACAAATCAGTTTTCACATTACTGTTATGTTTTATTTGCTTGATAGAGGCCATATAAGCAATAGGACTGGGATATGTGTGCATTTGAAGTGCCTGGAGTGGAGAAGATGGGGAAGAGAAGGGATACAGATGGAGTTCGAATGGATCTGGGTATATTAGTTTATAGCATATAATTGCTGTATATCTGGAAATCTAGAAATACATATTCAGGAACAAACCCTATATATAATTGTGTACATTCACATCAGTTTGTATTTGGCATTTACTTGCATTACACACACACATGCACATGCACACACACACAAACACACACTGCATAGTTTATTTATTACATAATTCATTGGACAGACTTTATTAAATCACACCAGGGCTTAGCCTTGTATGGTCTATTGATTTCTAGTTTAGTCTTAGATTATAACTTGACCTACTCTTCTGCTAGATGGTTTACAAAAACTGGGAACAAAATTTCACAATGCTGAAGACATAAAAAGCAAATAAAAATCCACCATGCTAAATGCTCTCAAGAAGGTCACCTTTCTAATCCAGCTACTGTTACCAGAGAATACCTACATCAAAGACAAGTTTGTTTATGACTATGGTCTGCTGCTTCTTATCTGTACAATTTATTGGGCACATAAAATATTTTGTAATTTCGTACTACAGTGGGTTTGATAGAAATGTCCACATATCTTACATAATACTTTGACTGGTTCTGTCTATTTAAATTTAAATCTAAATATATTATTTGTAAAGTTTCTAGGTTGAGTGTACACATTGCACTGTATGCATAAATGGTTAAACCTAACCTAAATGTAACCATCGCTTTCTAAGAAATGTATTTTTCTTTCTATATTTTCTTTGAGTAAGCAGAAAAAAACCCATCAGTACTTATATTTAGGCACATATCAAGCTCCATTGTTTACTTTAAGAATTAGAGTATAAATGAACTTCTTTCTTTTATATAAATGCACATATTTTTACACTGAAATCTCTCAGCTAACTCATGATACTTGACATTAATCACATACATAGATCAACAAAGGCTTTGCTTTCATATAGAAAGTAATTTCAAACATATTTCTAAATTATGACTTGTTATTGCAGTCAATTTAATTATCTAACTAATGACAATATCTGTTCATAATCAAAGTAGTCAAAAATACCAAGTTTAGTAATTAGACCATATAATTCCTTAACAACTCAATTTATAATGGAAAAGTACAATGCTTTTAGTCAATGTTCTTCAAATACTCCTCTATATTCAGAATTAGGAATTCCACAGTGTATTCTTTTGACATTTAAAGCTCGAGATGGAGTGTTTAGGTTAGAAGCGTAGCTCCCTCCTGTATTCTACCTGAAATTGCTTGTAAGTCACATTACATTCTAAATCCATTTCCCCTCAAACCATGCTGAGGGTATAACATTTACTCTCTGTCATTAATGTTCTTTTCTGTAAGACATACCAATATGAATTGTAACACAGTGAAACAATTAATCTTTGTTGGGCAATTTTAATGATTCTATAATTATAGAAAACTATACAAAATCATGTTTTCCCTTTTATCAACTCAGATACTCAGTGACATTTCAATGCCAAAGACAAAAAAAAAAAAAAAAAAACAAAAGGAAGGGGAGAATCTCCTGTATTTTCATTTTAAGAATATCATACTAACGGAAATCTATAAACCAAACATAGATAGTGTCACAAATGCAAACTGACACATGGCATAACCGGTGGCTGTGCAAAAATCCAGCCGGAAAAGTACTAAAATAGGCTAATTTCATTTCTCCCAGCTGCCTGCCTTTCCATTCTTTATCTCAGCTATTAGGTTTGAATAAATTTCATCTCCCACACTACAAGTAATGAGCAGGCAATGACTTATGAAGCACCGAGACCAAGTTAAGACAGAATTAGAATACAATTTTAATGAGACGGAGCTGAGAAAGTGAAAGTGTTACTCCTTTGACAGACTTGGCAAAATACCCAATATTATTTCAAATGCTCTTTCCTTTTTACAAAGAAACTGTCAAATATTAAAATAAAAATTACAAAAAATAAAACTGAAGAATTCTTTAGGGGCAGATTGTTAATGTGATTATAAGCTAAAAAATAGTTATTAGGAAGTCATTTAAGGAATAGAGCAAATGTGACTTACAATGTAAACATGTTAAATATAAATACTCCTATGAAAACAAACAACATGCTTTGGTTTCTCTAGAAAAAAAAAAAGCAATTAACATTCAGGTAACATCCATCTCTTTGAAATGAGGTCCAGAAATTGTTGAGGGAATGGAGAGTAGACAAATATTTTCTTTGTTAGCACTTAGTTGGAAGTCTATAAAATAATGTTATTATATGGCTTTGAAATACACTGAAAATAAACTGGTGTAAAAACAAGATAAACTCAAACATGTTTTTTTTTAACATCCAACGTTCAGTACACCAGGTGGTGGGGGCGGTCCCCTGGAAGCGTAAAGGGAAGTGGTCTTTGGCTAATAAGAAAGGTTTGCACCACAATAAAAGCATTTATTTTCACACTTTAAAAAAAAATCATGGGGAAGGTGTTCAGTGGAAAAACCCAAATGCCACAAAATAACAAGAACAACTAAAATTGTTAAGGACTTCAAACTACCAAAAATAATGAAAGGGATTCTCCAGCCCGATGCCCTCACTCATGTTAGATAACGACGTCCCATCCTCCTTAGATGCCCTGTGCCTTCTCAGCTAAGCTGAGCTGAGGTCTGGGCCAAACTGAGCAGCACAGCAAGGCTACTTATACTCTATACTTTAAATTCATTCCTCCAAACATCCCCCAAACAGTTACTGGAGACTTTTTTTCTCCCCCACCCCCCACATACCCCTTACTGTTTCTGTCTTTCGTTTAGTGATTACTTCCTGTTGGTTTTTCTAGTGCCTAAAACATCTGTGATTTGCTGCAGGCAGTCAGTATTTATAAGGAGAGCCTCACAGCAGGTGCCACTTACAAAAAAAGGCCCCTGTGAGCATGAGTGCACAAGTGCTATCCCATGACCCAAGGCTCACGCCGCTGTTCCTGCACGATGTTTAGCAAAGGAAGGTTCCTTCCATCAACAACTGATGGACAGTGTTCATCTGATCGGCTAGATTTTTTATGAAATGATAAAGCGAATGAATATATCTATGTGTCTTTAAAAAGATACATGCATGCTTTCGAAATTATATGTAGCTCTTCTGACTCTGCAGTGAACAAATGACCAGAAAAAAAAATCTAGTAATTGTTTAATGTTGATGGGTAATTTCGCTTGGTGCCCCCAGGCTTCCATGCCCCAAATTCACTTCCTTCACTTTGAAGTCTGGGTCCCTTAAAGCTGTGAAATATCCTGGATAACAAACAATGCTAAGAAAACTTGGTTTTGAGAAAATAAATTTGATAGCCATGGGACCTGTAAATGTAGTTTGCTTTTAACATCCAATAACAGTGACCAAAAAGGGGTGTGCTACATTTTCCCATAAATGTTTCCATTCTTTAAACAACATGTTAGAAATTCAGCTAAAGGGACTTAATGGTGCTAATTATTGTTGGTGAGCCTGTCCAGCCTTCTCCTTCTTTTTCCCCCTGAGAGTTGTTTGGCATCACACACTGCAATGCGAGCTTTCCTTAGCCTGGATCTGTTCAGGGATGCTCCCTGTTCCACGGGCCCCCATTAGCTTATCTATTGTAACTTATTGTGAAAATCAGACCCAAGAAATCCAAAGAAAGCCCAAGGCAGTATGGGGAGTTTTAAAACTGTTTTCCCAAGTATGATCAACAAATCACATTTGGTGTGTTTAAGGTAATCCTTTTGGGAGGCCTAATTAAGTTGGTAGGAAAATTATGTGATATATATTTTATATTATAATCTATAAAATATAGGTTATATATTATAAGGTTATATATTATATAGGTTATCTATTACAACATTCGTCATGTTTTATATATGAAACAAGATATAAAATTGCAAGATTATTTCCAGTTCATGAAAGAATAATGAAAGAAGACAAAAGAATGAAACTTCAGTTGTCTATCATGTTACACATTTACAGTATGCATAGGGGAAAGGTGACACTGCCAGTTTATATCCAATAAAGGTTACTTAAGAAATTTGGATTTTCACATATAATAGAGTCTTATGCTCCCATCTCCCTCTTACCAGCCACCACCTCCCCACCCCGATTTCTAAGTAAGAACCCTATTTAGTCCTCAGTAATAGAATAAGAAATATTCTTGGTCTGTCATTTGGTCAGTTTCAGATACTAATAAGGCAAAAATTAAAATGCTAAGTACTGCTTAATTTCCCTAAAATTTTAGGAATCTTGCTCACGAAAGTGAGAGGTGGACCTCGGATAAGGCCTTGGACTCAGAAGATGGAGAACACACTTGTAATTCTCATGGCCCCTGGCTGTAGATACTATGTCCCATCTATTCCTTCTCCTTTAACTCCTTCCTCCATTTTGGTGTTTTAATTTTTCCCACATGGAACCTTGGGTATACTCCCATTGTGACGGGTACCTTTGTATACAGGCAGCTTTCTCACTAGACTGTTAGATTCTTTTCTGTGCCTAAGAATTAGGATATTGATGATTGGTTGCTGAAAGGATGGACTATAAGATAATGACTAATGCAGTTCAGTGATGGGTCACTCAAGAAGGCTGGCTTAGAGTCCTGGGGACCGGGGTTCATAGAGAGTCATCATAGAGTATGAGAACCATCACAGAGTATGAGAGCTGGCAGGAGAAACTAGTTATACTTCTCTCCTTCAATTTCACTTTTGACTTTCCAGAATGGTGTAACAAATTAAGATTAGACTGAAAATTAAGATTGAACTGAATCAGACTCTTTAAATTGGTGTTCCATTTCTAATGATGTCAATTTTCTCTTGGTGAAATAGGACAAGTTTCTTAACCTCCCAGATCTAATTTCCCCTTTTGGAAATATGGGAATTAATAGTACCTACCTCACAAGAGTAAATTAAATATCACGTGTAAAGCACTCAGTGCAAGCTCAACAAGTCATCTTTCCCTCTCTTCTGCTTTCATCCAAGCAGTCCTTGTTGCATATCTGACATTTAGAAACTTGGCCTTGTCAATGTTTAAGCAATGATGGTGTTGAGAATCAATAAGCCTTGTTAGAGAGCAATGTTTTTCATAGATTCTCCAGCCATATTTTTCATAAAAGGTTTTTCTGAGAGGTGATTTCTGACATTCTGCACAAATCAAAATTATTCAAGGAGACAAAGGCATTGATCATCTTCTTGTTGCTTCTTGTTTTCCTTGACCCCTCTGGCAATTTTACCAGCATTTTCTATAAGTGCCCCATGTAACTTAAAACTGGCTTTTGCAAGTAGATAATTCACCCCACCTAGCCCATTTTCCTAGTTCCAGAGGAGTTTGCCCCTTGATAGTATTTTTTAAATATTGAAAAAATTTTAATTGTGGTAAAAAACGTATAACATGAAACTTAACATCTTAACCATTTAAAAAATACAGTTCAGTAGTTCTGTTATACAACAGATCTCCAGAACTTTTTTATCTTGCAAAGCTGAAATGCTATCCCCGTTATACAACTACTTCCCATTTTTCCCTCCCCCAGCACCTCTGGTGATATTTTTAATTATTGATTTTGGTCAAGTTTCAGATGTGGTGATGTAAGAACATATATCTGGTAATTATTAGAGTAACTTCACAAAATAGCTATTTTTTCATTGAAAAACACCTGTGTTCACAAATGCGGTATTTAAAATGCTCATTTTCTGCTACACATAACGTTAATAATAAGAGTAATTACCCAAGAAGTATGGGACTTTAAAACTCATTCTCACCCTGAAGACACCGAGAGATTATGTTTTCTTTTTTTTTTTTTTTTTGAGAGGGAGTCTCACGCTGTCGCCCAGGCTGGAGTACAGTGGCCGGATCTCAGCTCACTGCAAGCTCCGCCTTCCGGGTTTGCGCCATTCTCCTGCCTCAGCCTCCCGAGTAGCTGGGACTACAGGCGCCCGCCACCTCGCCAGGCTAGTTTTTTGTATTTTTTAGTAGAGCCGGGGTTTCACTGTGTTAGCCAGGATGGTCTCGATCTCCTGACCTCGTGATCTGCCCGTCTCGGCCTCCCAAAGTGCTGGGATTACAGGCTTGAGCCACCGCGCCCGGCCTGAGATTATGTTTTCAACCTTGAACTCTGATTTGGTTGTGAATGGAAGATGGTATAATGTGTAAAGATGGTTTTCCTAGAAGATGGTGATTATGTTGAAGACAACTGGATTACATGCTCTTTAGCCATGCAAAGTGATTCTTGAAATACTACCTGGATAATTGAGGTCAAAGCAATTTTTTGGCGTCTAATCTACTACTTCTCTGCCTCATTTGGCGTATTTAGAGTCAGCCCATACCAGTATTTGAGGGAGGCTTAATTTCTTTGAATATGTTACAACTTAGAACATTAATTGCTAAACAAATACCATAGTAAAGCCACAAAATGTGGAAAAAAAAAAACGTTAACAGCAAAGGAAGGATAATTTTACTTCAAATCCTTAATTCTTATTATATGTGATTGTATTTCAATTCAGTTTTCTGACTTGCCTACTAACTTTCAACGCTGATTTCAGATAATAATATAAATCCTGAAATCACACGTTTTTGGCATTGCTAGGCTTTTCTTCCTACCTGGTCACTAAGTATTTTTCTTTCATCCTCATCCCCCATGTATAAATAAAACACTTTTTAAGCATTGAGAATATTATCTTAAACAGATTCCCTGAAAATGATTTGAAACAAATTCCACATTGTACATTGGGGAAGGATATCAATTCCATTATATGAGCATATTTCTTTTATAAAACCTCCACTCATTCATATCGGCACATTTAGTCATGATAACCGTAATTAAAATGTCCTTAAATGTATTACTATGCCAGATTTTAAAATCACAATAGAAAACAGGATTCACTGTTGCGTTTCTTAAAGTCAAATCATCTTGACAAGCTAAGGTCACTTCAGTTCAAACCCCAAAATGTTCCTGTCCCTTAGGAGGCTGGGACATTATTAATATTTTTGTCAAGAAGGACTTGTGAAGGATGCAGTCTTTCTCAGGGATGAAATGAAAGGCGTATTCCACTGTGTGCCGTGAAAGAGATTATATATCTTCCGCAGAGTTGGTTGGGGATCAACTGCCAGCTTCTTCACGGTGTGAACTCCTGATTGAAGCACCAGCTGTGATCTAGGGTTTGAAAGAGACCTTGAAAATGGCAAAGCAAGACCCTGTGTTCAGAACTGACAAAACCAAGCTGACGAGAGAAGCAAGCGCTATTCTTTTGGAATGCTCATCTCAGGGAATGTCATTGACAAAAAGAAAAGAGTGGGAGAGAGAGAGGGAAAGGAGGCTTTTGTGTGATATGACCCGACTGACCTGAAATCAAATGATAATGCTGCAAAAATGGCGATGTTCTTGTTTATCCATTACATTGTAGATAAATAATGTCATTATAGGCAAAATACGTAGTCAGAAGAATACTTCTTTCTAAAGTTGCTTTATCAATGTAATTGGATTTTATTTGGCTTATAATATTAATTAGAAATATCTGTGCAGCATTTCTTGGCCTGATAGGAGTAAGGAGATTCCAGAGAGTTCTAAATTATACACAACTGGCATCTCATGTAGCTCCAGAGAGTCCTAAATTATACACAGACTGTCACCTCATGTAACTCCAAGTTAGAATTAAAATGCCTTTGTTAACTACCCAGGAGTGGAAGGCAGTCATTTCCTTCCCTGGGAGAGTGGCTTCTTTGTTATTTTTAGCTTCTGAACACTTAAACATATCTCGCTTTTACTAACCCCAGCCATTAAGAAAAAATGTGTATAAGATAGTTTTTTGTTTTGTTTTGTTTTGCAGCACAACTGTTGGTATGCCCATTATGTCCAGTGGAAACTTTCACTCTCAGATGTGGAGGCCATCTTCATGACCACACGTTTCTGAGTTGACCTCCTTGATGGTGCCTGAGTTGATCCTTGGAAACCAGCTACATCCTAATAGCTGACCACAAGGCAGCAGTCTGCCTAGGAAGCACTAGACCAGCGTTATAAGTATTGTGCCACACAGTGTCCAGCCATGAACAGAATAGCAATGCTCCATCTTTGCTAGAGGACCACTTGGAGAGAAGCATATTATCCTTAGCCATTAAGTACAGACACAAAGAGGCGGGCCCCAGTGGGCTCCAGGACAAGTTGGAAAAGCCTTTGCTGCAGACAGAACCAGCTGCATTTGAAAACCTGTCTTGCTAAATTGAGAGCACTTTGGACCTTCCTTTTAACTTCAGAGTTACCTCTCTAGATGCTGGTCAGTCCGACAAGGTTTATTTAGTGACACGAGGCTGAGAAGATGAATATCCTCACGCTCAGTTATTTACATAAAGCTAAGTAGCAAAGCCTGTGATGTTATAATCAGGTACCTATCTACAGGACAGTTTTGAATGACACAGGGTATGAAAAATGTTTACTCTAGTTTACACTATTTTTGAATATTGATTAGTCTCTACAGTGAAAATATTAATACTTTTTAATGACCTATATGATAAAACATGTATTTGATTGGCTTCTTATGGCATTACTCTTACAAAAAGCTGGGATGTCATCATGTGCATTCTCTGCCTTTGAGCCTCTGATGATTCCAGTCATCTCAGAAAGATAGGGCTCTGCCCTCTTGCTTCTGATTTGCTGGCAATAGACCTTCAGCTAATAGTATATCTGCTCAGCTGAAGATGGAGTGCTAATCTAGGGGGACTCGAAATGGCTCTGTCATTTTCTAGATGACAGCTCCTATTTTCCACTGGCTTCTGGCACATGCGCTATCATCCATCTATGTCAAGAAGACACTTGCTTATCTGGTTGCTAGAGATGCTTTTGTTAAAAACACGTAACTGCAGTTCATCAGTCTTGTGAGGAAGTTGTTGATTTTGCTAAACTAAGTTTAAACTCCTCTGTGGTTTTCTGATATGACATCTATTTTTATTAGATATTGTCATGATTATTTATAGCGTCTTAGAAGCATACTAGATTTTTTTTTTTTTTTTAAATAGCAAGTTAATCAGCTGATTGAATGGTGCAAAAAAAAAGTTTCAGGACCAGGTATGCCCATATCAAATTTCATTCTTCATTTTTAGGCAACCCTTAATTAAGAAATTACTGGCTATAAGAAGAGATAGAAGTTGAATTAGGACCATAAAAAATCAAAATTCAATGCAAATAATGTATGCCTCACAACAAACGGTGGCAAGTATTTAAAAAAATAAAGCCAGTCATCTGGTTATAACTTATGAAATACTATGAAACACCAAAGAATATCATCTGAGAATATTCTTGATCAATTTGTAGAAGTAAAATTTCTATTTACACTGGAAAAGATTTCTTTTTCTGGTATTCTTTTTGTTTTGACCAGTCTGCTCTCATTCTTTCTGGTTTGATTAAGACTTGATCAGTCCAAACTTGTGCAAACCCTGACTGATCCCAACTAGCCGTAAGTATTCAGGAAGCGGCTGAAGAGTTCCCATTCAGGACAACCAGCTAATATTGGCTCAAATCCTTTTGTCAAATATTAACTCACAGCCTATAAGGTCATTAACAGTGCCCAAGGCAAGGATGTGCCTCCTAATCTTTGAAGAGTAGTACCCAAATGTCAAAACCAAGTGCTGTTTCCAGCTATCCTTTCTCATCCTTGCCCGTCTGAAATACACTTTCATGTTCTTTTCTCTTTCCTTCTTTTCTTCATCCAAATACAAACTCACAACTCTTTCTATAGCTGCTAGGTCTACCATGGGGCCTTTTCATGACATGGTTTGGGGAGTACCAGATAGGGCACATTTTGTGGCAGCCATCTACTTTCTTTCAGCCTTTTAAAAACAGTGGCCATGACTATTACCAGAGAGATGGTTGGAAAGAGCTGTTTTGAGATTTGCTGCACCTCAGAAGCCTGTGTCTGATAGAGGAGAAATGAAGCCAGGAGCTGAAGCTAGTACCGTAAAGCTTTCCTGAGAGATTTGAATTGTGGATGGGAAGTTATGGCTCCTGGGCGTGGAAACAGCCCCAGAGCTCTGTTCTTGGGTCCGTTTTCTGTACCTTTCACTTAAGCTGATGAAATGGACGTGATGAAGGATAAGTGCCTGAACGTTTTTAACATCTAAAATATGTGCATAACATTGGATGTGTAAATGAAATTTAAAAAGTGAGCACAGCAATTAAATTGAAGAAACAATGAGGCATCTCTCATAAACAGAAGCTCTGTATTTCTTGAAAGAAAAAACACATCGAAAAATAAAGACAGAGAAAACAGAAAACTGGAATTTATTTACTTTTTAGCACAAGATCAAGTTGGAAGAGATTTGTCTAAAATGGGTAATGACATCAATTTTATGATAAAGAATTATATTTCTAATAACAAAAAGTGCTTCTAATTAGTTATATTGATATTCAAGTAGTTGTAAATTGAGGGAAAATATTTGATATTAAGTTATTTACTTTTTAAAAATACTTGCAGTTAAGATGCTCATTTTTAAAAAACCAAATTTCATGTTGATTATTTTGCAACTTTGTGAGTACATATACACCTAAATATTTTTAAAAACATAGCAAGTGCTTCGTTTTCTCCTCGCATCTCTGTCTGACTCTTTTAAAAATAGATGAATCCATTGCTATAAAGCAGAACAAAACCAAATAAAATGCATGTAAACTTCAGCCCCACAAATTTGAGCAAAACTTTCAAACAATGGATACTTTGAATATTTTGTACTAATCCTATTTAACTATTTTTTATGTCATTTCTTCAACTATATGTATCAGTAAAATTAACTGCATATAAAAATTTGACAGTTATATCCTAGATTTTCAGAGTGGTATAGGTCAATATTTTCAATATAAAAATTTATCTTACAATATATGCTTTTATAAGGGAGTGATAACAATGGTTTACTTATGCAGCTGTGACATATTGGATGAAGAAAGAGCTTTGCTATCAGGAGATGAGGGCTAATACCTAGCATATGTCAAACGTGCTAGCAGTGGTGTTCCTACTGTATTCTGACAACAGAATCAGAAGAAATAGTGTTAAGCTGAGGAAAAAAGATTTGGGGCAAGAAACAGTTTTCCAGATGAGGGGTTAAGAAACATTGCTTACTTAATAAGACATTTTAAAATTCTTTTTTAAGCACCAGCATGGGGTGACCTCCAGAGACCAGCTTTTACAGAGAGGCTTGACACTCAGTTGCATTTTTCCCTGTAAGTAAAGAAGTGAATTAGGCTACCTGTCCATCCAGGGTGCATGGAGAAAAAGACAGAGCTGGAAGAGAGAGTGCTGAGCTAGTGTTTCAGTCTATAGAGAAGGAAATCCACGCCTCTCTAGCATTTATCATTAGCCAGTTGACAAGTTCAATGCAATGCTGAACTGATCCTAGGTTTCTTAGCTCTTAGTAGACCTACTGTTATTTAGAAAAACTCTTTTTTTAAAAAAAATAAAAGAACTTATAAAGTAAAATAGTAGACTCTACAACATCTAATAGTTCATACTTAGAGTATGCAGGATTATTTGAAAAATTGAGAAATAACAAATAACACAAAAAAAGAGGAAAATATTTTAATAATGCCCTTTATGTAAGCTACAAGTTAGAGCATCCTACCTAGAAATGTAAAGACCCAGGGGAAGTGAATAAACAAAACCCACATAAATATGGGATGAGAGGGGGAAATAAATCCTATGCATTTTTATTATTTTAAGTTCTGTGCCAAATAAAATTCAGTACATACAGTAAACAAAGTACCATCAAATGCCAGTGGTCGAAGTACAATCGAATATCAATGGTCACTTCCTAGCAATGTGTCTTTGGGCAAGTAACAAGTGCTCTAAACTCCAGCTTTCCTCTCTGTACAACTTGAGTCATGTTTACCTCCTTGGGCTATTGTGATGATGCCACACCAGGTGACCTAGTGCACCTGCAGCCAGCACCCCCACACCTCCCCAGTGCTTTGTGGCCATACCCCCATGTACTCCAGAAGGGCCATGCAGCCAGCGTCCAGGAAAATAAATTACAAGGCATTTCTCACTTTAGGAAAATCCCTTGTTTATTTTATTATATTGTTGCAGAAATCAGCAAGGCTGGGAATAAGTTTAATTTTAAAAAGCTGCATCAAAGGCTGGGCACAGTGGCTCATGGCTATAATCCCAGCACTTTGGAAGGCTAAGGTGGGAGGATGACTTGAGGCCAGAAGTTTGAGACCAGCCTGGGCAATATGGCGAAAATACAAAAAATTAGCAGGGTGTAGTGGTGCATGCTTGTAATCTCAACTACTTGGGAGGCTGAGGCATGAGAATCCCTTGAACCTTGGATGCGGAGGTTGCAGTGAGCTGAGATCACACTACTGCACTCCAGCCTGGGGGACAGAGTGAGACTCTGTTTCCAGTGGGGGAAAAACTGCATCAAAATATACACTTTGAGCTCACTTGCTGTGAGTTTTTGTTTGCTTGAGCTCCTATTCCTTTCTCCTCAGACAGGAGGTGTGCTAGTTGGAATATGTTGTCATTCATTTCATGTTGTATTGCCTATTTTTTCCATATTTGGTAGGCAGCAAATGCCTATCAGGGAGTTAAAAATTTACTGCCATCCTCCCAAGTAATATAAGTAGGGGACTGTTGAAAGTCACAGGAGAGGAACATGTACCCACCTGGGATTGTCTTGTGAGGCTAAGCACCACAGATTTTAAAGTTTCGAGGTTTTAAGAATATATTGTTTAGGGTAAGCCTAAGTTGATATTTTTCCTAGCCTACACTAGATACTTAGGAGCCTTTTGGTGAAAAGTAGCTAGTATTTTAATTATTATTACTTTTTTTCTAGCCAGGCTTTTTTTTTTTTTTCTTTTTCTCCTACTTGATTTAAGCTTGCCTAGGGAAGCTGGCCCTGACATGTCTTCCAAGGAAAATTTGGATCTGGCTAACTTAGCAAGATACTGCCAGTGTTCTGTTCCCTCCACACACACACACAAGATTCTGCCCCTGCTAGACCTGTGCCTGCCGCAGTGGACCACCCATTCTTCCCTGTGTAATTCTCTGCATATAACCTCCTTTGTATAGATTTTTGTCATTTGCATATGCTGAAAATGTGTGTTCCTGGGTATGGAAAGGTTTCTCAGGCACATATTGAGCTCATATTCTCATGCGGGCTGAGCATAAAGCATCCCTCCCAAGCAGTTTGGTTATAATTCAGTCCTCTGAATCAACATCAGGCCTGATGTGAGTTGTGTACTTCATCGTTACACTCAGTTAAATGTCATCAAACGCCCAATTTGGCAAATTTGCCAAACTCACTAATTTACTAAAAGTTACTTTTTTATCTATTTACAAAGTTTTAGGCAATTATTATGGGAAAAAATGGTTTTAACAATTTTTGAAGATTTCCGTGAAATTATATTTGGCTATTAAGAAGTGTTAGTGTAGTTTAATTTGATTTTGGTGGCAAACATTTTACTGCGGTCAGGCAAAGTTTATTAATGTCTGGATTTTTCTGTGCTTTCTGTCTCAGGCTCTTGGAAATGCCTATTTGTAGTGTGTTTTGAATCATAAGTATCATGCATATCTTAATGTCAAGGATTTTATACACAATTGAGTGGATTTTCTTAAAACATATACAATATTCTGTTGCCTTTTTACCACTTAGAATTCACAGATTTTTTTTTTGGTCTGGCTCAGTTCAAGGGATGGTTTTCATGTATTTCAAAAATTTGAGAAGTGCTTAATGTCTGAGATGTGAACCATGCACAAAGTTGACATCCGACTTTGAGAGACTAACAAATTTATTGTTTAATTAACTGGATAAAATGGCTACAAGTGAAAGAAAAAACTTATATTAAATCTAAAACTAAGGACAAGCTAAAATAAACTGAAAATTCAAAAAAAGCCTTAAAGACTGTTGAAATTTGCCAAACAACTTTGCTATAAGCTTTAAGTAGATAACAAGTATTTGAGAAATCTGTAATTTGGCTAGTTTTTTCTTTTAGTCAATAGACTTTCAGCAAAAAGGCCTTGGATGAACTGATTTTTGGTGAACTGGTTTCTGAAAAATAAGCTTTTGGTGAGTGAGTGAATTTGAAAAATTTGGCAAGTTGGTCATTTAGTCAGTTGGCTTTTAGAAAATTGATTTTCAAGGAATTAGTTTCTTCCACAATTCCCCGGAAAAGATAAATGGAACAAAAATAAGATGGTATATGGGAATATCAATGAGGGGTACAATAAGACATCACGTATATATTTTTTCTGGGGTATAAGTGTTGTATATTGACTAAAGTTGAGGACAAAAGCCTTAATTTCCACAACTTATAAAGAACTACAAGCTATTGAGCTTATTAGCATAACAAAATCAAAACTAGTCCTACCAAAAACTCCTTTCTTACCCTCCCATATGCCAAGAGTAATAGGACGCAGTCTGGGTGCTGTTTGGAGTTCAGGGTTCTTGGAGAAAGGCTGCTCCCTTCCCAAAGCCAAGGGGAGGGGACTACAAGATAATCACTCTTAAATATTGACGCTATACACTAGAAAGGAAGACTGGCATTTGCTCCCCCTTTGAAAGTCTTTTAGGTCTTTGACCTTGCTGACTCAATCCTGTGCCATTTGGCTGAAGGAAAAAGAATTAAAGAGAGACGGTGTGAAGGACAGACATTGGAATGGGCTTAGCAGGTTCCCTGTTCCCAAAGTAAGAATGATAGCACTTGCACATGCCAGCAGGTCCTAGAGTTGGCTGTGTTGTGAAGATGAGATCAGAGGCTATCATGCTGATGGGCTCACTGGCATGCAGGGAGCAAAGATGTAGACACATTGGAGAAACGTAGTAAGTACAGCACCTGCTTGGAGTCCAGTGGAGAGGCTGGCTGAATCTCACAAAAGATCATTACTGTTTAGTGTTGGGCTCTCCATCCATTCTTATTGAACCCATAGATACCAGCACTTGCCACCAACTAAGGAGAGGACTGTACTCTTGCCTAGCTTAATAAAGAGATGTTTGTGTTTTCCCTTGTTCTCCTCCTGACCCTAGCACACTTAAAAAGCTCGTCGTTAAAGGGAAGAATGAGAGTGAGAAGTAGATGCTTCCGTATCTCCCATCCCTTCTCCAACCTTCTGGAACTACCGATTCCATGCGTCAATGATGGTGAACAGGTGATGAACCCTGCCTGGAGTTGGAGATTTTAAAAATGAACAAAAGTGAACGTTACATAGAAAATAACATTATTTTTGTAATGAATAATGAAGAAAGTCATGGAAGTCTTACATAAAAATGGGTTTTCAGTGCGGGGACGGTTATTAAAAGAAACCACAACCTTTTAGGTTTAAACTCCAGTAAATTGAACTCTCCAATAATCAGATTATGGAAGTCCATGGAATCAGTCAACTCAGAATTGATAGGACCAGAATTAAAGTGTCTCAAAGGAGATGGAGAAAAGGGACTGGGCTCAAAAGAAACTTAGGGGTTAAGATTTGCAAGATTCGGCAACAGAGTGGATATGGAAAGTGAGAGAGTAGGATGACTTGTAGGTTTCTCATTTGGGTGCCTAGTGTTGAAGTTAACTGAGAGATGGGGAATACAGGTGGAGTAGAAGAGGATAAGAGACATTTAGGATTGGAGTTTGAAGTGCTTGTGGAGAATCCTGGAGGAGATGGTCAGAAGGGAGAGTGAATGGATGTTTTTTCTCCCCAGTCACAAAGGTATAGTTAGGAAAATCACACATATATGCAGGCATATAAATGTATAGTATTATATACATATATACATACACATTATGCATGTATACGTATATACACATGCATGTATACATGTGTATACATATACAAAATAAATGTATATGCACATTTGTTATATTTATATATATAATATATATACATTTATATGTGTGTATATGTATTATATATGTATATACAAATATGTATATAAAACAACATGAAGATATAAGAAATATATAAGTGCTTGTAAGTCATAAGGTACAAATGGATGTGTAGGTGTTTAAAGAATTAGTAGAGGCCAGGCGTGGTGGCTCCGCCTGTAATCACAGCACTTTGGGAGGCCAAGGTGTGTGGATCACTTGAGATCAGGAGTTTGAGACCAGCTTGGCCAACATGGTGAAACCCTGTCTCTACCAAAAATACAAAAATTAGCCAGGCGTGGTGGCGGGCGCCTGTAATCCCAGCTACTCAGGAGGCTGAGGCACAAGAATCTCTTGAACCCAGCAGGTGGAAGTTGCAGTGAGCCAAGATAGCACCACTGCACTCCAGCCTGGGTGACAGAGCAAGGCTCAGTCTCAAAAAAACAAAACAAAAAAGAAAGAATTAGTAGAAAGTACTGTTAAGAGTGGGATGTTCCTAATCAGGGAAGATATTGTAAAAGATATATCCGTTTTGAATATCGTTTTCTACTTTGTTGAAAGTCCCTCTTTTACTATCACTTTCCACTTCAATTTAAAGATAAAGAATTTATATTGTTTTATCTTTAAAAATGTTAAATTTTTCCATTTAGAAGACTAATACCTACTCATAGTAGAAAATTTGGAAAAATATAGGCAAGAATGATGATGTTACTTTGCATTAGAGAGACATTTTATTGTGTCTGCTTGAGTAAAAATGTCACTTTTTATTCAGATTATAAGATTCAAAACTGGTTGTAATGAGCTAGGGAAGTTGCTGATTTTTGCAGAACATTCCAAGTATAGAGTAATTTGTGAGTATGCAGTGTGCATGTCCGTGTGCTGAAAGTGGTGTTGGCAGCAGTTACATCAAGTTAATAATGACAATTTTTGTGTTGCTAACATGAAAATAGAAAGTGTGAGTATGTCCCAGATACATGACAGCATATTATTTTTGTTCAATGGAAACAGATGTTATGAAGAAATTGAATCAGAAGTAATTTTGATGGAAATATTTTTATTATGTTATATACCACGTAAAGATGCAAATTCTTTTTCTTTTTAGCTGTAACCTTAACTCCTCTGGGAAATACAAATGAAATATATATATTTTAAAACAATAAATAATCTAAAAACAGGAAAATAAAATTTTGAGATGAAAATCTGGCATCCATCTACATAACTGTAGTCAACTGATCTTTGACAGAGAAAAAAAGGCAATACAATGAGGCAAAGAAAGTCTTTTCATAAAAATGATATTGGAACAATTGGATGTTTGAATGCAAAAAAGAATGTAGAAATAGACCTTATACCATTCACAAAAATTAACTCAAAATGGATTATAGACCTGTATGTAAAATGCAAAATTATAAAAATCCTGGAGTAGAAAACAGGAAAAAACCTAAATAGCTTTGGGTACGGCAATGACTTTTTAGATATAACACCATTAGTGTGATATAGTAAATAAAGGATTGATAAGCTGGACTTCATTAAAATGAAAACTTCTGTTCTATAAAAGAAAAAATGTCAAGAGAATGAAAAGCCAAGCTACAGAGAGAAAATATTTGCCAAAGACATATCTGATAAAGGGCTGTTATCCAAAATACACAAAGATCTCTTAAAACTAAACAACAATTTAGCAATAACCCAATTGAAAATGAGCTAATGACCTTAACAGACACCTTCTGAAGAAAGATATGCAGATAGCAAATACAAATATGAAAGATGCTCTACATCATATGTCATCAGGGAAATGCAAATTAAAACAACAATGAAATGCTACCACATGACTGTTAGAATGGCCAAAATGCAGAACACTGGCAAAGCCAAATGACCGCAAGGATGAGGAACATCAGGAGCTCTCATTCACTGATGGTGGAAATGCAAAATGGTAGAGCCACTTTGGAAAATAGTTTGGTAGTTTCTTACAAAAATAAATATGTGTATGTAAAACCATATGATTTGACAATCTCACTCCTTGGTATTTACCCAAAGGAGTTGGAAACTTTATGCTTATACAAAAACCTGCACATAGATGGATACACCTGCTTTATTTGTAAAACCATTGAGGTAATTAAGATGTCCTGCAGTAGGTGAAAGGATAAACTGTGTTACTTCTAGACTATTGAATATTATTTGGCACTCAGAAGAAATGAGCTATCAAGCTATGAAAATACATGGAGGGTAACACTAAGTGAAAGAAGCCAATCTGAAAAGGATAGGTGTTGTATGATTCCAACTATATAACATTCTGGAAAAGGCAAAACTATGGAGACAGTAAAAGAATTAGTGGTTGCTAGAGGTTAGGGGCGGGAGGGAATGGGTGGGGCACAAAGGATTTTTAGGGCAGTGAAAAATACTCTGAATGATAACACAATGATAGATACATGTCATTCTATATTTGTCCAAACGCATAGAATGTAGGGCAAGGTGATGTAAACTATAAATTTTGGATGCTAGTGATGTGTCAATATAGATTCATAAATTAACAAATGTACCCTCTGGTGGAGGATATTGATAATGGGGGAGGCTATGCATGTGTAGAGGGAGGGGCATATGGGAAATCTCTCTACCTTCTCAATTATGCTGTGAATGTAAAACTTCTAGAAAAAACTAAGTCTTAAAAAAAATGTAGCATTCTGGGTACCTTCCACATAAGCCATTTTATTCCATTTAAGTTGTTTCCTTCCTCACTCAATGTCTGGAATGAAGGTAGAACCAGCCAAGAGTGAACTAAAGCGACAGTAGAATCTTAGGTGATTGCGAAACTTGCTGTGTTTTTTTCTTCCTTCTAATATCTTCTGTAAAATTTCCAGGAAGACTTGCTGTTTCCACTTTTCTCATTTTGGGATATTTAGACAAATACAGACTCTACCTATAATATTTCCTTACTCATTATTTAATCATTACTTTTTCAAAGTTTTCAAGTCTTAAGCCCTCATGCTTGGCAATTCAATGTAGTTGAAATCAATTCAATAATATATCATTCATGGCTCAGTCAGAAAAGCAGAATCACTCTGATGAATGTTATATACTATATATGAATCTCTATCTATTATCTGTCGATCATCGATCTATCGATCGATCTATCTATCTGATGTTTTAGTTTTTTTTGTTTAAATCTTAAACTCATTCACAGTTCATTTTGGTCTTGGGAGTGGTGAAGGTAGGAATCCAGCTTTAAAATACTAAGTTTTTAAACATTAAGATTTCAATTCCCTCTTCCACTTATTATAAGATTCAGTAGTTTACAGGGTATTCTGAAAATTATGTTCTAAATGAGAACTTTGTGGCTTTACATTAATCTGTGATAATCTCTCTCAGTTGCACCTTCAACTTCTATTTCCTTTTATACAAAAAGGTACATGTTATTCATCTCTTAATGTCTTTTCACTTTTACCTGTCTTAGATAAGCTTCCTGGAAGTAGACTCCGAGTGGAGAGTTGCCTGCAGAAAGTTTATTGGGTTCTTTTATGAAATACACCTATAATGAAGTGAGTAAGCAAACATAGAGAAAGTAGTTGCAATTGAGGTCTCAGACGTTTCTTTGGGGACCCCTGGAATTGAGATATCCTTTCAGCATCATCCAGATTGAGGCAAGAAGGTTGGCCCTTTATTGGGCACATCAGCCAGTCAATGTTCCTTGAGGGGAGGTGTAATCTTGAGTGAGGCAGCTCCCTGGGGTGAGACACAATCTCCAGTAAGGGTCTCAGCTGTGGTCCATCAGCAAATGATATTCCCAGCAGCTGAGGGATTTATGGTTGTCTCTGAAAGGTGCTCTAGGTGGGACACCACATTATCCACTACACTGCCAGATAGAAAGCAGTTGTTCATTAATTTTATTGTCATTCTTACTCTTTGTCCTGATGTAGTCCCACTTTAGAACTCCCATTCTTGTTGGATTTTAATCTTGCAATAGGAATTTATGCAACCAATAGTTATTTTTGGCTATGTTAAGGTTAGCTGTCAGTTTCAATGTTTTTTCTTCGTCTCTCTTTGTCCATGTATGAAGAAAGCAAAAATAAATTTGAATATTTTATTTTCTCTATATATAGATAAGTATATCTCAAATAAATTATTCTGGAATGAAGAATAAGAGGCCAAATGAAGGTCAGTTTCTGGAAATTTGTCAGATTTCCCTGTAAGATAATTTATGCATATATTGAGTATCTTCCTTGGAGCAGTCAGGTGCTTGATGAGGTGGTATAAGGCAAGGACACTCTCCCCAAGGAGCCTGAAATTGTATTAGAATGTAAAGCAGAACTTGCTCAGCTGTATGTGACAGAAAACTAAGTGAAATTGGCTAGGCAAAATATCTATTAACTAATTTAACCAAAAAGTCTATGGCTGGCTGGATTCGGGGATTCAAATAATATCACCTGGATCTAGTATCGCTTCATCTCCCTGCTTGGCTTTTATCTATGTCAGCTCTAAACCTCAGACAAGCCCTCCCATGATGACCGAGGTTTCTGCCAGGTTTGCTTCCTCAGCCGTGAAAAATTCAAGATTCAGGGCTCCTTTTCATGAACAATTTCAAAACAACATCTGGATCTGACTCTCATTGACTAAAGAATAGAACACGATGATTAATTGCCTTAAGACTCATGCTCAACCGTGAAGCATGTGACGCATGTGCATGGCCTGAGAGTCAGAAAAGAGTGATTTTATTAATGGAAACTGGGACATGATTGCCAAAAGAGAAGAAATGGATGCCAGGTAACAAAAAGAACAAATCGCTTTTAAAAAGATCCAGGCTATCTATTTACATTTTCTTTTGATTGGTATTTATTGAATATCTGTTATATCCCGGGAAGTGTGTTAGATACTGCAACACTGAGGTGAACAAGGTAAAGCGCCTGTTCTCATAGAGCTTGTATTCTGGTGTGCTAGAAACAGAAAACAGATAAAAAAAAAAGTGTTGCTCCAGCTATCAATTTATTGTTTCTTTGAATCCTTATTTCTTTGTCCTGCTTTAAATACCGGAGCTGGATCCTGTGAACATTTATCCTTTGTCCACTGGCAGAATGTTAATTTCAAAAGGAGTCATAAGGCCAAGCAATAGTGACAGGAAGATACCTCCTTTCAAAGATCTGATCTGCTGCGCTTCCTCACTAAATATTAAAGGGAGGACCAGATCCTTGAAAGGGAGTGTCCACAGGTTACATTTATTTTTTTCTATTTCTCCTTAATCCAGCTTGAATAGGACTTTCACTTATAGTATAATAAAATTTAATAAATGCTTGTGAGTAAAGTAGAAACTCTGCTAGGCATGAGAGATGTAGAAGAGAAGACCTATGGTCTCAGTTTATATAATCTTCTAATGGGGAAGGCAGATAATAAATGCATGATTAATGTAATTTCAGATAGTAATAAATGCTTTGAAAAAATTTAGAAAGGTTATTGGAGAAGAAATATGTATGTGTGCATGTGTAAGTGTGTAGAGACAACTTTATTTAGAATGTCAAAGAAAGTCTCTAAGGAATTGACATTGAGATGAGATCTGGGTTGTCAGGGAGCCAGCCATGTGAAAATCTGGGGCATGAGTTTCCCAGTAGGAGAAAATACATTTACAAATTCTCTGAAATCCAAATGAGCTTGTGTTCAAGCCTGTGAAGAAGGTCACAGTGAACAAAGTTGGTGGGCTTAGCATGGTCCATTCATGTAGGATCTCTTAGAACTTGCTAAGGAGTTTCAATTTGATTATAATGGTATTAGAAAACCATTGGTGGCTTTATAGCACAAATATAAAAGTTATTTGAGTTATATTCCAAAGCAATACTTTTGTATTGACTGTTATAGCAAGAATGGACTGCTGTGGGATATGAGGAGAAGCGGTAGGGAAACCAGGTAAAAGTGTATTAATCCACGTGAGATGCTCCTGCTTGGACTAAAGTGGTTATGATGAAGATAGGGGAAGTGGTTGGAAGCAGGATATAGTCTCAGGCAGAGCAAGCAGGAGCCCCTGATGGATTGGAAATTTGAGTGGAGGGTGGGAGAGATGAAGAGTGAGTATAAACAACTGGATGAATAGTAGTGCCACTAAAAGAGATGGAGAAGATCTGTCAAAGAAAAGGTTGGCAGTATGGAGGAAGGGATGAGTGGACAGATGTCACAATTTTCATATTGGATATGCTAAGTTTGAACTGTCTCTTATTTATAAAAGAGCAGATTTTGAGTAGACATTGGGCTTGCTAATACAGAGCTTGGAAAAGTGATCTGGACTGGAGATGTGAATGTATATTCTATTTGAAGCCATGAAATATGATGGAATCTCCCAAGGGGCAGGGATAGATATAGAATGGGGATAAGGACAGAGCCCTTCAATATGCCAACATTTAGAATCAGGCATGAAAAGAGGAATCACAGAAAGGATAGAAGTCATCATTATTCAGGTGATATAAAATCTAGGCAATTGTGAGATTAAGAGAGTTAAGAAAATAAAGTATTTCACAAGGAAATAATGTGCTCAGCCATGTCCACGGAGGACTAGCTACTGAGAGTCTAGCAAGAAGAGGATTGAATTAAATACTGGTTTTCTAAGCTGACTTTAAAAGAGCAGTTACAATGGAGTGGTGGTAGAAACAGGAGCTTACTAGTGGTGGGCTGAAGAGAGGTGGAGAAATCAGAACTTAGAGATAGGGTGTGGACAATTCTTTCAAAGGAGCAGAGAAAACAGGGCAGTCATTAGAAGGGAATACGGAGTCAAGGAAAGGTCACTTGCCATCAAGAGTCCTGGGCAATACTGCATCGTTACCTTCATTATACAGATGAGGGACTTGGGTATCAGAGAATATAACCTGCTCAATGATAGACTGGTAACATGTGGCAGTAAGTTTTGCAATTCAAAGTCAAGGCTTTGTTGCTGAATTCCACACTCTTTCCTACTATATAGTAGGCTCTGCATACAGTATCTAGCACAAATGGTCGATATTATCATAAATAATATTTGTAGACACAATGGGTCATTATATTATTATTGTTGTTACTATTCTGATTTCCAGAAGTCTTGCACAATTTTGCTACAGTGACCATTATAATTGCTGTCCATATAAAGTACAAAAATGGCAGCAAATGACATGTCTCTTCTTAGACTAGAATCTGGAGCACAATGAAGTTAATGATTTAGCTGATGATAGAAATTTTTAAAACTTAGAATTCTCTATTTTTATTATCCTTTCAAGGCACAAAGTTCAAAAGTAATCTCTGGGTTCCAGATGTATAAAGCAAGGTAATTTTTTTCCTAAGAGTCATAAAAGCTGTGTTTTTATCTACTTTCTGGAATTTTATAGTTTTTAATTGTCAACATTATTTGCTATAACTGGTATAGATATACACCAAAATAAGAATTCATGGGATAGTCCTCTTATAATTCATTGCATAGTCACTTGTCATTTGCATTTATATTTTGAATTTGCTCATTAATGACTAACCTTTAAATTCAATGCCCTCTGCGCCTGTTTTCTGAGATACATTTTCTTCCTTGATACCATTAATTTGAATATTTATGACTCTTTCTTTATACCTTTCCTTCACATTATTTGGTTGCATGTAGGTGACCTTGAATTTGTCAGGGATCCTTAACTCTTGTGCAGAATGTTGACTGAATTACTGTGGTCGAACTGCTTTTTGGTCTAAGCATAGCAATAAGCATGAATAAAGTAGAATCTGAATGCTGTCTTGCCACTGATTTCTTCTGTGACACTAGAGAAATTGCTGGCTTGCTCAACTCCCTTCCCCTCTCATGACTGAGCTGGTAATCAACAATTTTCTCTTCCCAGACTATTAGGTTCTGGGCTTTTTGTGATGTGTCAAATGTTGCAATGGTTTATGCTGTTTTTATTTCAGGGGAGGAGTAGCACTTACTAATCTTACAAAAGTGTTGTGAAAATTAATTAGTTAATGTTCACAAATACTTTGAAGATTAAACACCCAGTATAAATGCTTATTATTGTTTTATGCACACCAAGAGCCTAGCTAGGCAGGCGAATATGTTTCCCAGAGATGAAAGGATTATGCAACATAGAAAATTGTGGTTTCGTGCTTTAAGGTTGGCAGACAGGTTACTCAGGATTGCATATGTGGGAATTGCTCTTACCAGAGCACAAAGGTCCCAACAAGGCCTGGAATAAAGCCATCTGTTATAACTAGTGTTGACTTCCAAAGTATTCAAGCCAAGATGAATTTATTGTATGATATTGAGTGTGATGATAAGGTCGATGAGTTTCTCAGGTAGAGATGAAAGCAAAAGGAAGGGTAGTTCCAGGACTCTGAGAAGCTAATACTATTGAAAAACCCTCACAACCCTATTCAGTGATAAGATGGAGTGCTAATTGACTGGAACCAGGCGTGGTCAATCTCAACATGTTCAGCATGACCTCAGCTGAGGTCAGAGCCATTAAGTAGAGTCTGCAAATCTGGAAATGCTATCTTAATCTTGAGCACAGCTAGCGAAGTTTAAATAGGTACAGCTTTTTTGGAGAAGTTGATAACAATGTACCTACAGCATTAAAAGGGTAGAAACATTTAAGTCAGCAACTTCTCTCTTAGGAATTCATTATCATTAGGGATATTTACTTGTTTACTTTTAAACAAGTGAAAAACAGGAGCTTACTAGTGGTGGGTTGAAGAGAGGTGGAGAAATCAGGACTGAGAGACAGAGTGTGGACAATTGTTAAAAATTGTAAAAATTTTTAACAATATAAATGTCCAATAATAAAGGATTGATGAAATAAATTATGGTTCCAGCATAAAGTGAAATATTGTAAAGCCATTAGAGATGAGATTCTAGACAGTTGTTTATTAACAAGAAGAGATACCCAAAGTACATTATTTAAAAAACATCCAGATAAGAAAAAAAATATCATGATGAAGAGATTTTGAAGAATTTGAAGTGTATTTTTAATTTTAATTTTAATTTTAATTTGTGAGAGAGGGTCTCACTCCGTCTCCCAGGCTAGATTGCAGTGGGTCGATTTTGGCTCACTGCAACATCTGCCTCCCAGGTTCAAGCAATTCTCATGCCTCAGCCTCTCGAATAGCTGGGATTACAGGTATGTGCCAACACGCCCTGCTAATTTTTGTATTTTTAGTAGAGACAGGGTTTCGCCATATTGGCCAGGCTTGTCTTGAACTCTTGGCCTCAAGTGATCCATGCACCTTAGCCTCCCAAAGTGCTAGGATGATAGGCATGAGCCCCGCCTGAAGTATCTTTGTCTTTTTTTTTAAAGGAATACCCAGAATTGCCCAGGCTGGACTTGAATTCCTGGATGCAGGCAGCCCTCCCACCTCAGCCTCCTGAGTATCTGGGACTACAGGTGTGTGCCACCATACCTAGCTTTGAAGTATTTTTGTTGTCTTATCTGTTTATCTCTATTTTCTAATTTCTCTACACTGGATGTTTATTGCTATTATAATAAAAACAAAGTTATTTATGAAAAAAAAGATATACATTCTCATCAGCATTCATGGGGAAGGGAATATACAAAATAATAAGACCGTAAGATTTCTACAAAACCTTTGGAAAAAACCCAGAACAAATATATGGGAGAGAAATGAATGATAAAGTAGTTCAGTTGTCTGATAATTCATCTGGCTTCTTGGCCTTAATGTTTCGTGAAACCTTGGCCCCTGGTTTTGCCCCTGCTGGCCTTCATGACCAACTCTTCCTGGGCTCAGGGTCACAACCCAGTAGGGCCTCTTCTTAGGCCAATATCTACTCTTGTCTCCCATGCAAGTTGAGACTTCAGATACTGGGGATCTACTCTGCACCCACCAGAAGCACAAATTAGCAGTACAGGGGAGTTAGTGCCCTGTGGGAAGAACCTTTGAAGACAGGGTCAATGGATGTAGTCTCCTTCTTTCCTCTCCTGGCCTCACTGTCCTGAGATGCAGTAGCTCGTATGTCTCTCTGAAGACTCTACTGCAAGAATGAGCAGTTGGTACCATTCCACACAAGGAGGCAACCAGCTCTCCTAAGGCACTTGGGCTCTTCCCTCCTCTGCGCCCTTTCCCTTTTATTTCACTACTTCTTCCCTGCATTGCACTCTCCAGTAAAGTGGTAGGGCCCAAGATTTAGCTCAAGCTCTGCTTTCTGGGGAGCACCAAGCTTAGGCACATTTTGTGAGACACAGGCAAAAAAGCACTGGATTTCATAGGTACCATTCATTCAATCGAATATCAAATAAAAACTAGCATTTACTGAATGGTTTCTATGTGCCAGATGGTAGATATTATATCATTAAATCTTCATAACAATATTTACATTTATAATTGAAGAAACTTTGGACTAGAGAGATTAACAAACCTACCCAGGTCCCAGAGCGTGGGGTTTGAACTTAGGTGTGTCTAATACCAAATTTGATGTCCCTCATAGCACAGGGTGTACATGGTTTAAAAACATGATCTAAAGAAGAATCTTAAGAGATATTTCCTGCTTCAAAAATTATATTATTAGGGTAAGCAGCTACAACTAGGACACATAAAACATCAAGAAAGAATGAAAGAAGGTGTTTAACTAAATGTTAAATTGCATGACACAGACTACAGTTGCTATCAAATTTAGAAATATGAGAGAAAGTCACGAGGCTGAAGGAATGCTTATTGTTAACGCACGTCTGTATAAGAGACCACCTGAGGAGGCTTAGTGTGAGCAACAGGCTGTTTATTCACTTGGGTGCAGGTGGGCTGAGTCCGAGAAAGTAGTCGGCAAAGAGTGGTGGGATTATCATTGGTTCTTATAGGTTTGGGATAGGGGGTGGAGTCAGGAGCAATTTTTTGCAGGCAGGGCATGGATGTTACAAAGTACAAAGCACATTCTCAAGGGCGGAAAGAATGTAACAAAGTACATTCACAAAGGCGGGAAGGGTGTATTGGCACAAGGGCGGGGAGGAATGTTACAAAGTACATTCACAAGGATGGGGAATATCACAAAGTACATTATCTCAAGGGCAGGGTAATGTCACAATGGTTCGACCACCGACCACCGTGCGGCCAGCTCAGAGGACCTTACACTTATCAGGAAGGATGCTGTACTAAAGCTGAATCTTAAAAGATAGAGGAGATAATCTTTTTTTAAAAGATTGAGAAGACAGAGGGAAAAGTGAGTAAAGCCAGAGGTTCATAATTGAGACTACAGAGGAGAAGGTTAGGATGACATGTTTGTGAACTAGAGAAGTCAGAATAAAAGAAACATTACCTGTGTGGGACTTAGTAGGCTCAGTTCCTGGGGAGTTGGATTATCATGGTTCTTGAACACAAGCAGAAGCATTTATGTGTGTTTTGTGGGAAGAAGGAGACATTCAAACCTTCTGAGCAGGAGAAAGATATGATAAATCAGTGGATAGAATGATTATTTAGGGAGGAAGGATGTGAAGACAGGGAGATTTTGTGTTGAAGTCATGAAATACTATAATATTTTGCCTGGTAGATGTTGTAAGGCTATTGTGTTTATAAAGTAAACACATACACAATTCTCATGCAGCAATTATAGAATGGTGTATCACGATTCTTCATTTTATGAAATTATGAGTTAGAAGTCTCTAGAGTCATCTATTCCAAAGATGTAAACTCCTGTAACAGTAACATCATATTTAATGTTTCTTATGTGCTAGTCACTGTGCTAAGTTCTTAACATGTCATTGTTCTTTCAAATCCCTTTATCTCCTATTTACACTTGAGGAAACTCATGTTGAAAGAAGTTCAGTAAGTCGTTCAAGTTTTGTGGATATGAACAGTAAGAGTCTGAATTCCAATCTTGATCTGTCTGACTCTGGCTAGAGTCCTCTGTCTCCTGACTCTTTTGGAAGGCATCCTCCCAAAGCCCTTCCCCTAGGAAGGTGCAAGAGTGCCACTTGTTCTTTACACGCATCTACACCAATTACTTAAAATTTAAGAACTTCTCAGGTTATGAGGATCTTAAAACCCTTTGCATCACTGTAGCCGGCTGACAAATTCTCCAGTTAAGTTGATTTGGCATTGAGGGAATTTAATTCAGAGCAGTTTCCTATCACTCATAGACTACAGCAAAATTAAATACATACATTTGCCAGCATAGTTATGCTGACATACCTGTTCACGATTAAAAAAATAAAAAGCCAAAAATCCCCATGGGGAAAAAATTCTAGCAATTTGAGATAGGAAGTAGTGACATCTTTTAAGAAAACCAATATGAGTTTTTTCCACAGGGAGAGCTTGTTGGACTGACAAAAATAAGTACAAGCAAAACAAGTAAAAATTGGAAATTTTTGAAAAATAGTAAGAACTATTAAGTCCTCCAGTGAGTGCATTTCAGTAGGGTAGGTTTTGTGTTCAAGTAAGCTGGGTGGCAGCCTCCGTGCTGCAATCTGAGGAGTTCTGGAAGATATTTCTCAATCTAATAGACCCGCACATTTATAATTACAGGTGCTTGCACTTTCAGCAATTAGGTATTCCTTTCTGTCTTCAAATAAAGGCTTTGGGGCCGTTCTGAGTTACTTATTAAAATGCAAATACTCCTGGGAAGCATAACACCTTGGATTCTTTTCTGGTAATGTGTGGAAGAAGATTTAATTTAATTCAGTTCATTTCAGTTCACTTGACGTCGATTTAATTCATTTGAGCTCCTACTAAGTGCAAAGCTCTTTGCTGGATCTTCACTGTGGGAGGAAAGGAGAAATTTCAATCTTTCATCAACTTCTTAAAGGGACAGATAGTAAATATGTTTGGCTTTGTGGGCTATATGATCTCTTTTGTAATACTCAACTCTATCATTGTAACCAGAAAGCAACACGTACATCAATGATCGTGGCTATGTTCCAGTAGAAACTTATTTACCAGACAGGCTGTGAGCTGGATGCTGACCCCTGCTCTAGAAGCTTATAATCAGGAAGGGATTTACTTAAGCTTATTCTCTGATGAAATAAAACCCCAAGAGGAATTTGTAGGACATTTGACTTAACTGGAAAATCACTGGAATCACTTGGAAAACCTTCTGAAATAGGCACATATGGGTCACCCGCTCAGGCCCCAGAGATTCTCATGGAATTGGTCTGCCGGTATGACCTGGGCACGGGGATTTTCAAAGCTCTCCAGTATTAGGGTTGCTAATACTCAATAAAGTTTGAAAAGCATGGTTGAGGGCAATATCTGGAAATATTGTCAGATGCAATGAGGCTCCAGCAGGCAGTATAGGGCTGGGGAATGGGGATTACAAAGGCTTGCCGTGTGTTTCACTCTTTTGGGAAAAGAACAATTAGGATAGAAATTTTCCCATCACACTGAGGAACTCAAAAGAAGTTTAAGAAAGTTTATTTGCAGAGTTCAGCAACTTGTGATATGTGGTTTTAAAAAATCAGAACAGAGGCCAGGCACAGTGGCTCACGCCTGTAATCCCAGCACTTTGGGAGGCCGAGGCAGGCAGATCACGAGGTCAGGAGATCGAGACCATCCTGGCTAACGCGTGAAACCCCGTCTCTACTAAAAATACAAAAAAAAATTAGCTGGGCGTGGTGGTGGGCGCCTGTAGTCCCAGGTACTCAGGAGGCTGAGGCAGGAGAAAGGCGTGAGCCTGGGAGGCGGAGCTTGCAGTGAGCCGAGATCGCGTCACTGCACTCTAGCCTGGGCAACAGAGCAACAGACTGTCCGACACCAAAAAAAAAAAAAAAAATCAGAACAGACTGAACATGGGAAATACGGCAGCCCCAATCCCTTCCGTTGGCCCGGCTCTGGAACACCTGTTTTCAGATGCTCCCTGTGTTAGTTTCCAAGTGCTGCTGTAACAAAGTCCCACGAACTGCAGGACTTAAAACAATATAACTTTACTATCTTATGGTTCTGGGGGACAGCAGCCTAAAGTCAGGGTGTCAGCAGGGCCATGATCTCTCAGGTATGGAGGGGAGGATCTCTTCCATCCCTTTCTCCTAGCTTTGGTGGTTACTGGCAGTCAATCCTTAGTGTTCCTTGCCATCTAGATGCAGCGCTCTAATCTCTGCCTCCATCATCACGTGCTGTTCTCCTCTATGTGTGTCTGTCTCTGTGTCTTCTCTCCTCTTATAAAGACACCAGTCACCTTGGGTTAAGGGCTCACCCTACTCCACAATGACCTCATTTTAACTTACGTTGAATTAGATCTGCAAAAACTCTACTTCCAAATCAGGTCACATTCACTAGTACTAGGTGTTAGGACTTCAACATACCTTCCTGGAGGACAAAATTCAACCCCAAACACTACTTCATGAGAATTTTCTTTATCCTTGTTTTTGAAGAACAGAAATAACATGTAAAAGGGAAGGAGCTTGAATCCGGAGGCAGAATTTGTGGCTTCATCTGTAAAATGGGACTAAGAATCAGGAAAATGATATTCAGGAGACATGCGAAGATGCTTTTCAAAGAAAAAGCTCCATAAAACTTAAAGTATGAAATATAAGGGGTACCTAAGTAAATCAATTAAAAATGTGTATATTATGTTGTTAGGCAGCCTGGGTTGAATTAAGAAGGAAGCTCAAGGCCACATTCATGGTCTCTGCAGTGGTAGTGAAGTCTTGGTGTACAGGGCTAGTTTTAGCCACAAACCACTAGAGCTCAGGGTGTACCCTAATCACTCCTGGAGAAGAATTGTGCTTTGGAAAGATGTTGTCCCTTTAACTTCTAGGAAGCCATAAACGTAGCTTGTTTGTTCTCATTTTTCCAGTTTGTCACAAAGAGGGGTGGCTCCTCTGGATAAATCACCTACCTCCTTATTTTCTCAATGGAAAGAACACCTCCAACCTGCCACTTCAAGCACTGAGTAGACTCAGCACCAAGTGTGGCATCGTAGAAAATTCAGAGAACTCGTGCCTTAAGTTGGGTGAGACATTGTGCCTCAGTGTCGTCTGCTGTAAAATGAAGAAAAGAGACCAATACCAGATATGTGCATGAGAGTTCATTGAAACAAGAGGTAAGCTTCATGGCAAGTGGTTGGTGGTCAATGCGTTAATAAGGCATAGGGACAGAAGATTGGCATTTTAATTGTTTGCAATTCAAAGCCAGCATTAGGATAAGACTGTATTAGCAGAGTTGAAGGAACAAACGATGCCCTATAGAATGCTAAAATGGCTACTCAAGAAGATCAGTAGTGCTCGGGATGGACAGAAAAAAGTTTTGCCAAGACAGATGAAGTGTCTCTTCGAAGCCCGTGTCCTCACGTGTGCAGGATTGAGGGAGGGCCACGGCCCCAGCAGGCAGCCTGAGCTGGATGGCCACAGTCCAGATGGCACTGTGTCTGCCCAGGTGAATACTCACCCAGAGGACTGCCAATAAACAGCAGCAGGCGCCAGCCACAGCCAAAGGCCAGCTTCTAGGGAAACAGGGCGGGTGGATAGAAAGCACTGCTCCATTCTCCCGCTCCTCCCACGACCCGGAGCTTAATTTTCATTTGCAGGGAGTTTCCATTTGGCATACTGACCTTCCTTTAGTGGGAAATACCAATAAAGCTGGGGCCAGCTGGGGCCTTGAGTCTTCCTCTATGGAGAATTTAAAATTACACCAGGGATCGAGGTGGGCATCCATAGGGCAAAGAAAAGTCTGTTTATTTGTTTTTCCCCCCTTTCCTCCTTCTCCCAACTTCTTCAGAATTTTGCCCTCTTTGTCACTTTGTCGGATTGCCAATTGACCTTCCTTTCTCCTCCCACTTGGAGATGGGCTTCCTATCTCACTTCCTATCAGGCAGTGAGGTTGAGGGAGAATGGGTCAGAGGCACAGATTTTGAATTGAAGTGAGAAATGATGATTCTGTTCAAGGCGATGATGTCTCATTTATTAGCATTTGTGTGTGCGTGTGTGTGTTTGTGTTGGGGATGGTGGTGAGAGTGTTTTCAGGCCTCTTATTAGAATGAATCAAGATTAGAGACTTCCACCCAGGGACAAAAAAAGAGGGCTATCTGGACTATAAATTACCATTAAGCCAGTCTCTCTCCTTAGCCTCCTCCCATCCCACTGTTCCATGTGGGTAAAACCAGGAGTATATTAATTGTGGGGTAATTAAAATGCTGTGGGTGAAAGGGTGAAATTAAAGGTTGGAAAGTTGAATTAGCAGGTGCCTGTTTTAAAATGCAGGTGAGCTGTCAGCCCTGAAGCAATCAAGAAAAGAAAACCAAACTACTACCAACTATGATGCATGTCAATTCTCATCTCCTTGTTTTTTCCTCACATTTGGATGCAAACCCAGCCTAGTTTATAGCAGGACACAGCATGGCAAAAGGGAGCTATTTTGGTTTTCTTTTGTTTTGGAATCCTAAATATGCAACTTTGAATTTGGTAGCCTAAGCCTGAAAAGCGAGTAGTTGTCAGTGAGAAGTAAAGTAAAGGTGCCCAGAGTTGATTCAGATCTAAAAATGATTAGGGGTGTTTGCTCTCGGCACAATTCGTGACTTGGGAAGATCAGAATATATCTACCTGACTTGCTGGGTGAATCTCTCGTTAAAAGCATTACACAACCATTGTAAAAATTAAAAATCACGTTTTGATTTTTCAAATTTTCATTTAACATCCTAACACAAAATTTTATTCTAAATCAAACTATGAGAAAGGTGCTTGGAAAGGCACCGAGGAAAGAAGGGCCGCAGCAATACAAGAATACCAGAATAACGTGAGAAACAAGACAGATGAGCAGCATCAGAAGTGGAGGGGCATGAGCAAGATGGTCCTACATTTCAGGGGTGGTGAGAATGCTGTTCACTGGAGATCGGGGAAGTCTTCTCAAGAAAGAGGCATTGGGGGTTGGGTGTCAAAGAGGAGAAGTGGAGACTGAGGGGAGCACAGTGGCTTTAAATGAGGAACAGAGATATGAAAAGAACATGGATGGACTCTGTTGTAATAGTCCCATAGTCCGTTTTGGACACAACACAGGCAAAGACAGATTTTCTGTGTCAGTGTTTCTCAGCCCTGGTTGTGCATTATAGAAACACTAGGGAGCTTCTAAAAACCCTAATGCCCAGGCCACATCCTAGATCGACTGAATCAGAAAAACAAGGAGTGGGATCTAGGCACTGGCATTTTGTAATGGTCCCCAGGTGATTCCAGTGTGCTGGCAAGGTAAGAGACAGCCTGGCTCCAGCTGATCATTACAAATGAGTTCTTGATCTTATTCTCAATTAATGTAGCCTGGAGAGAAAAGGTACATTAAAAAACAACAACAACAACAAAAAAAAAAACAGAAAAAAAAAAACCAGCCCATTGATCTATTTTCACTAAATTATCTAGAGAACCATTATTAAATAGCTTCCTTATTCACCTAGAAATGAATATGGGAATAGCAGTAGAGAAAGATGGGACTAGAAAAAGAGAGTGTGGCTAAGTCATGGACGATCTTAATACCAGGCCAAGAGTTTTATTCGTTAGGTAATTCAGTTCATTAGGAAATAGGCAACAGGCAACACTGACAGTTTTAAGTTGTGGAGTCATCAAAAGTCACAGCTGTGGTTAGGGATATTTCTATGTTGGGTATTAGTAGGATGGAAGTGATGAAGGGAGAGAGGCCAATTAGGCCATGATTGCTTTGAGAATTGAAAGTACGTGAATGTGAAATCCCGGGGCAATAGAACGGACAGAATGTAGTGTGGCAAAGCTTCTCTCCATAACGTTCCTCTGGCCAAGTGACAAACATGAAGATTAGAAGTGCGGTACAGCCTTCTAAAGAAGCCAGGGTGAGTTGGGGCAAATGCCACTTTAGCCTGGGTTGGAGATATGCTACAAGGGGCAGGAACAGAGATGTGGGGATGAGAGGATACAGATTCCAAATAGAGACCAGAAGGATTGGTCTTCTGAAGGGTTTCCATTTTGGGGATGTGTGGTTGTATTTGATTTCAGATTCACTGAGGGAAAGGGGAAAGAGTTACAGTTTGGGGTCACCCACCTCCCTCAGTCCCTAACCGTGGGACTGCTCTCATAATCCCCTTTTCTGACACAAAAGGGAAGAAATAGTTTCATGGTATAGCAGGGTATAAAAATCATGAAAGGTATAAAATTCAGAAAGAGGATGTGGTCACAGCATTAAAGGCTATGAAGAGGTCACAGTGGGTGAAGACCCTGAATAGTCCTGAATGACAGCAGATTTTCACGAGTGTGCAGAGATAAGTTAACATGGCAG
This sequence comes from Papio anubis, assembly GCF_008728515.1. Classification (NCBI taxonomy): domain Eukaryota; kingdom Metazoa; phylum Chordata; class Mammalia; order Primates; family Cercopithecidae; genus Papio; species Papio anubis. The sequence goes on from NC_044980.1 coordinate 117,837,225, forward strand.
GCCTGAGACAGCTCTCTTAGAAAGGCCTGCTTGTAAGATTGGCACCAGGCTGGCATCTGAAATCTTAAATTTCAGGAAGGTTTCCACAGTTGCCTAAGTGAGGAGTGGCTCACTGTGCCTGAACTGTGCGACTGGCTTATGCCGAACACCTGCTTTTCTTCTTGGAGTACGGCATTTTGGCAAGTGCTAGGCAGAGAGTGCCTAAGTGACCAGCCTCCAGCAAAAGCCTTGGACACTGAGTCTCTAATAAGCTTCCCTCGTAGACAACATTTCACATGTGTTGTTGCAACTCATTGCTGAAGGAATTTAGTGTGTTCTGTGAGAATCCATTGAGAGCGGACCCTTAGAAGCTTGTGCCTGGTTTCCTCTGGGCCTCACCCAATGCTCCTTTTTCCCCTGTTAATTTTGCCTTGCCTCGTTTTGCTGTAATAAATTGTAGCTGTGACTATATGCTGAGTCCCGTGAACCCTAGTGAATCACTGAACACGAGAGTGGTGTTGGGAACCCTTGACAATCAGACTAAGGAAAATTTAAGAGCATCAATTTGGTCAGAAAAACTGGGAGATCTTGAATGCATAAATTTTTAATAGCTGAATTAAGTGAGCCTATGTGCTTTGGAAAGTAATAAGGGAGAAAAATTTGGCTTTCTTTTTTTTTTTTTTTTTGACGGAGTCTCGCTTCGTCACCCAGGCTGGAGTGCAATGGCGCCATCTCAACTCACTACAATCTCTGCCTCCCAGGTTCAAGCAATTCTCCTGCCTCAGCCGGGATAACAGGCTCCTGCCACCATGCCTGGCTAATTTTTGTATTTCTAGTAGAGATGGGGTTTCACAAGTTAGCCAGGCTGATGTCGATCTCCTGACCTCAGGTGATCCACCTGCCTCGGCCTCCCAAAGTGCTGGGATTATGGGCATGAACCACCATGCCCGACCTGGATTTACATGGTTTATCTAAGCTTTCTGCTTATGATTAAAGCTGAAAGCTGGTGTTTTCTCCTTTAAAGATGTAAAACGTGAACACAGTGAAAAGAGCATGTTATGAAAACAAACTTTAAGAGGAACAATTCCTGAATCTTTATAGCTGTATTGTGAAATTAAAAAATTTTTAAACTTCCTATTTGGTTTCCTGCTGCCTCTTGTTGAGCTGTGAGCACCTTCTCCAGGTGTCCAGGCACACTGATGTGATAAGGCTGGTCCCTCTCACAAGTTTCCCGTCACTGCCCTCCCTCAGCCATGACTTAGTAACATTCAAATGCATCAGTGAAATCCCTTTTCTTGTGTACTCCACCCTGACCGCCAGTGAAGGCACCTGACCACAGGTCTTCACTCTCTCTCGGCTCTCCCCAGTGCTTGGCTGAGCTCACTTCTTTGACACTCCTCCCATAGGGCCCCCTCTCAGCATGCAGTAACTGGCTCTCCAGGACCTGCAAATATCACACATCTTGTTTCCTGGAGCTTCTCCTGTGTCTTCTCTTGTGGCTGCACCTGACCGACCTTCGCCTAAAGGAACACAGAACAACAATACCACTCAGTGACATGTATTTTCCCATGTCGAATTTCAACATAATAAAAAAAAGTACCTGATAAATGCTTAGCAAAGTAGCGAGAAAGGCTAATGAGGTAAATGTGCATGTTTTACCTGCATTAGTCAACTTGGGCTGCCATAGCAAAATACCATAGACTGGGTAGCTTTTTTTTTTTTTCCCACAGTTCTGGAGGCTGAGGCTGGAAGTCCAAGATCAAAGTGTCAGGATGGTCCCATTCTAGTGGGGACCCTCTTCCTGGCTTGTAGATGGCCACCTTCTTGCTATGTCCTCACATGGCCTTTCCTCTGTGTACGTGACAGAGAGAAATCTCTAGTTTCTCTTTTCTTATAAGGCCACAGGTCTGTTGGATTAGGGCTCCATTCTTATACCTCATTTCACTTTAATCACCTCCTTAAAGTCGCTTTCTCCAATGCAATCACATGGAGGAGGTTTAGGGCTTCAACACATTAATTTAGAGGGAACGCAATGCAGTCCATAGCATTACACATCTTGCCAAACCTTCACTTGACCTCCAACCACCATCTTTTTTCATAACCGTCTTCCTCAAATGAGAGGGTATAGCTATGTACATTTCTTCACCAGACATCATGCTTTGAACGCTTCATAATCTGTTTTACTCTTAAAACTCCACTGAAATTTCTTTTCTTTTCTTGGTTTTCACACTCCTTAACTTCTCTGTTGTATCCATGGTGTTTTCTGTCCCTGTGTCGTGTCTCACAATTCCTTGCTCTTGTGGCTTTTCAAACAGTGTATTCATCTGGTTTGTAATTTATTTGCCCTCTTTTTTTCTTCCAACTGCTTTTGGAAAACTTTTAATTTGAAAAAAATACAAAATTGGAGAGAATAGTGTACTAAACTCTCAGTGTATCCACCTCATCATACTATGACAAGTCTATTTTTATTGATATCCCCCTCCCCAGGATTATTTTGAAACAAATCCTAGATAACATATTATTCATACGAAAATATTTCAGAAAGTATTTCTTATGTATTTTACAAAATTACAACCAGAATACTATCACATCTAAAAAAATTAACAGTAATTCTTTAATATCATCAAATATCCTGAAAGTGTTCAAAGATTCCTGATTGTCTCATAAATATTTTTTCATAGTTAATTTGCTCAAATTAGAATCCAAACAAAACTCAAACACTGGCCAGGTGCGGTGGCTCACGCCTCTAATCCCAGCACTTTGGGAGGCCAAGGCAGGTGGATCACCTGAGGTCAGGAATTTGAGACCAGGCTGGCCAACATGGTGAAACCTTGTCTCTACTAAAAATACAAAAAAAAAAAAAATAAATAAATAAAAATTAGCAGGGAATGGTGGCATGCACCTGTAATCCCAGCTATTTGGGATACTGAGGCAGGAGAACCACTTGAGCCTGGGAGGCGGTGGTTACGGTGAGCCGAGATTGCGCCACTGCACTCCAGCTTGGGTGACAGAGTGAGACTGTCTCAAAAACAAAAACAAAAAAACCTCAAACACCACCAGGTTGATGTGCCTCTTCAGTATCTTAATCTACAGATAACACCTCCCTTTATGCTTTGTTTTGTTTTTTAATTTATTTTTTGAAGGCAGCAGGTTATGCATTCTCTAGAGTTTCTCAAGTTGAGATTTTGTTGATTGCATTCCACGGTGTCATCCCTGTAAATGGTGGTAAGATCTAGCAAGGCTTGATCAGATTCAAATTCAGTTTTTTCCCCAAGAATATTTTAATTTTAGGCTGTGATACCAAGTGCTGTTTCTCATCCTTGGTCTTCAGGATGGGCTCTTGCTGAGCTTCAGTCTTCAGATCTCAGTTCTTCTCGTGTTCTTTAGAAGCAGTAATATGTTCCCAAGTTTTAGCTATGACTTCTAAAAAGTGATAGAATGTTGGCCCAACATGATATAGAATTTAGCTCTGAAAGAAAAGTTAGACAGCAGTCAACACAAATCTCCCAGAATGGTGTTTTCTAATCTACTTTGTGAATAATGAGCTCACAGGCAAAAATTTTGGGAAAACCCCGAGTGGGTAAACTAACACAATTTTCTTTACAATATAAAGGTACATTGCAAATCTAAAGAGGGAAATATGGTAATTAGTGTTTCCTAAACTTATTTCACCATACAACTACCTTTCATATGATATTTATTGAATTTCTCTTATAAACGGTGCTTTACACTGAGAATGCTGAATAATTTGGTCACAATGAAGGTCTAGGACCCTCAACCCTGTTTACAATCTAGTAAGCAGATGTTTTATCTGAACTGCTTTGTAAAGAATAAGACTTAATTTACATAAAAAAAATGAATCTCCTGCCTTCACCTAAGTTTGAGTGCTTTTTCCCCTCCCCCCCGGCCAGCAAGCGTGCCTTTCCCCTTGGGAATATGCTGTCACCAAAACACAGCAATGAAATCAACATCATCACTCTTAATACCTCTTCTTCCTTTCTTCTGCAGTGAGATAATACCTGCTTTTTAACAATGGACTTCCAGACTAAAGGTTATATTTTCTAGCATAGTAGCTGTTGTTTCTCAGTGTATAGTATGATTGAGGGCAGAACAATTCAAATTGATTCTTAGGAATATGAAGGGATGCCTTATTAGCAGAATAAAAAGTATTAACACTTGATAATTCCCAGAAACATAATGGGCTCATGTTTGACTGCATTTTGAATCCCCATGGCTCTCACATCTCTTTAATTTTTTCTACTATTGTTTCCTACATTCACTGAGTTAGCATTTATCGAATAGGCTTTGGGCTCTGTGTTTACTATGACAGATATGCCATGCTTCTTGTTGGGGGCTGGACATGGTGGATGACATCAGTCACACAAACTGTTCATTATAGCGAGTAGTACGTGCAGTGATGCTTTATGCAGGGTACTACGGGAGCACCGTGGCACTTTCGTTCTCATTAACCTTGTCACTAGGAAGTCATTTTAAATTCTCAAGACTTAGGACAGTGTTTCCTACTTTTGTTTCCTCCACACAGCTTGGAACAGAACAGTTCTGGGAACACAGTCAGCACTGATAAAACTCTTACTGACGAATTTACCTATACCTGTGTTTAAGCCTTGTGATCTGGTGAGTATTCAGTGAATTCTCTCGTCTTCTTTTCCTCCCTTTGTTAGGCAAAAATTATACAAATGTAAACCAGGTGAGTTTTACAGTGTGGTTTGATGGCAGCAAGTTTGAGAGGGACAAAATACCACTGTGACCACCTGCCAAAGTTTCCATTTGCTACCTTGAAAACCAGACCCTGGCATGCAAGGCCTCTTGGACATCTGGAATGAATTCCTTTTGTTATGTGTATGTGGGTGTTTTCCAAGCAAGGGACGTTCCAGATTTAAGAAAGGAGTGAGAAACTTTTATCAGGAAAATTTATTCACAATTAAGAGGTACTTTGCTCTAGCTGTGGGTCACAGGAAAAGTTTACAAATGGCCAGTGAATCTGCTTCTTGACTTCTCTGAGTTCTGCAGTCATAATGAGTTGTGTTCTTCCTTAGCTCTTGACAGAAGTCACCCTCTAAAGTTGGATCTGAGCAAAAAGTCTTAACTGGCTGATAGATCCCAGGTGATTTTTGGTTCACATATGGACAGCAGTTTTGTTATGTCAAATCCCAGCAGTTTAGCTTTGGGTCTAACTCTGGGTAAAAATGTTGATATTAAACTGGTAGCAAGTAAAAGCAATTCTAATTTTATGTTACATAAACTAAAGCTCCTTCTTTTGACAAAAACTAAAGGATTTAAAATTTCTTCTTGTTAATGTCGCTATAAAACTATAAACCTTCTAGAGGCTCCAATATATAGAATTATATATACATGTACATTCACACCTACAGAAGTCACCTATCTCCCCAAATGAATTTGTGTTTGTGTAACTACTTACATACTTGTGCCCAAAGGCTTATATTCATGACTGGAAATGGACCCTAGCTGATGGTATTGAGCAGGAAAATTTTATGTGAGAGTTTGGGTCTTTGCTGCTGAGATAGGAATCTTGCTGAATTTTAAAGGTGACTTAGTTAAAAGAAAGAAAACATAGTTCACCCTTTCAGTTGGAAGAGAACAGAGTGTTTAACAATAGGTTTCCTCTTTGAACTGGTGTTCCATGGGAAGAATGGCTGATAATAAATGGAAATGGTGGCTCGAAGAATGTTGTAAGTTTACTTCCTGACACAAGTCATTTAAAAATCTGTCATTTCTGAGGCAGACATAATTTCACTGACCCTTTTGTCTCATTCTTTATATCCTGCAGATTTGGCACTAGTTACTATTTCCTTGTGTTGAGCCTGGTCAGATGAGCTTGAGCTACATTATTGTTTCTTGTTTTTCTCTTCTTTTTCCGATGACTCACATTTTCACTAGATTAACAATAATACTAACCTTTTTTGGTGTAAAGCATAACACTGTGACATGTAGTATCTCCTTGTAACTGAGCTTCACAATACACTTGCAAGGAAAGTAGAGGTGGTAGCAATATCTCTGTTTGGCCTATGAGGGAACTGAGACTTAGACAGCCTAAGAGAATTTTCTAAGCGTTCGCTGCCAGGGCCAAAAAGAGCTCCGGCTTGATTCTCAGTCTCAGATTTCAGATGCTTTTTCCAACATACTTCATTGATTTTACTGGGCAACTGGCATTCAGACATGTGGTGTGCACAGTTGGTATGTGTGGGACATTCAAGTGAACTTACCTAAAGGCAACAGAATAATCACTTGGAAGGACTGACCCAAATAGACACAGCTCTCTAACCCGTGTGAGCAGCAGGTTAGAATGTGGGCAGGCAGCCCAGAATGTGTCTCCTCCCGGGCAGACAGACAGGAATCTCTCTGGAGACTGGCCAGGAGGCCAGAAGGTCTCCCAGAGACTCAAGAGGGCTGCCAGGAGGAATCTATAATGATTCCATTTTAGGTTTAAAGGACATTATAGTCACAGCAGGCATATCTGGTACTATACATGATGCTGACACAAATGCACATATATTGGCTTCGGATGTAGATAGATGATATCTTGCTGTGAAGGGTGAATGAACAGGCAGTTTTCTAGTTTTAACTTTCAGTCAAACCAATCAACATAAACCAGCCAGCAGCGTATGTGGGATGACAGATACTTCCAGATCTTTGCTGATTGCACTAGCCGGATAATTAATTTGGGCATAAGTCATGGTTGGACTCCTCTGCCACTGCATGTTCAGATTTTTCCCACGACTGATTGTGGCAGAGGCTGCTAATTCCCTACCCAACATCCACTTCGTTCTCCTTTTTCAGTAATAGGACTCTGTTTTTATAGAGGACAGCCAGAGTATAATTAAAAGATCATTTTCTATGTTTCCACTTTGCAGCCATGAGTGACTGTGTGGGTATGTTTTAGTCAGTAAAAGGTTAGCAGAAATATGCAGGACTTTTAGGAGATTTCCTTAAGGAGAAGTGGACTGACCTCCCTTCTTGCTGCCTGGAATATGGGTGTGGTAGCTCGTGCTCTAGAAGCTATCTTGTAAGTGTGGTGACCAGGTTGCCATTCTTAGGAATCTAAGAGTAGAGGACAGGTAGGAGCTTGAGTCATCCAAAACTCCATGAAGCTACTGTGACAGTCCTGGCCTGCTGACCTCCAGACTTATTCTGTGTGTTGGGAAAAATGCTTCTCGCTTGCTTAATGCACTATGGTTGTTTGTTATATTGCAGTGGGGAATTTACACCAAGTGATGCATAGATGGGCACGTGGTGCTAGAAGAGATCTAAAATGCGATAAAAATAGAGGTGAAAAAGATTTTAAAATATAAAGGAAGAAATAATTTGAGGTCTAATAACAAAAGAAAAGCAAGTGATGTTGCTGGGTGATATTTAACGCTGCTGTTTTCCATTTCTTTCTGCTCCTGCCCTTTGCCCCACTGTTTAAGCACCACTGCCCTGATGGCAGGAATGATACAGAGAGCAAAGTGTCAAATTACTGACTTCCAAAGGTTTGTGTATAGGCTCTTAATAGTCTATAGAAAAGATTATAATGTTTTTGACTTATGTGACTTTATTATGGAGAATTTACAACTCACTTGAGAGTAGGTGGAGTTGTATAGAAATCCTGTATAGTGGCCATCCAGTTTCAACAACCATTGGTCCTTGGTTAATCCTGTTCCATCTCTACCTGCATCCACTTCTCCTTTCTCATTGCTTTTAAAATAAATTTTATGTTTTGGAATAGTTTTAGATTTATGGAAAAGTTGCAAAGATAGGACAATTTTCACATACTCTTTACCTGTGTCTCCCTATCTTACAATACCGTGGTCGTTTGTCTGAATGAATACATTGGTACTGATATGAAACTATTAATTAAATCTAGACTTTATTCCTATTGCACCAGTTTTACCCCTAAAATTCTTTCTCTTTTCTAGAATTCAATCCAAGATATTACATTGCATTTAGACCCTTATTATTTTGAAGCATATCCCAGATATCAAGTAGTTTTACCTTTTAAATATAGTCGGCCCTCCATATCCATCAGTTCCACATCTGTGGATTCAACCAAACACAGATTCATGTTTTTTGTTAAAGATGGTTGCATTTATACTGAACGTGTGCAGATTTTTTTTGTCATTCCCTAAACAATACAACTATTTACAGAGCATTTACATTGTATTAGATATAAATAATCGAGAGATGACTCAATGTATGCAGGAGAATGTGAGTAAGTTATATGCAAATACTACACTATTTTATATCAGGAATTTGAGCATTTGTAGATTTTGGTATCTGTGGGTGTCTTGGAACGAATTCTCCAGGGACAACTGTATTTTAGTATACATCTCTAAAAGACAAGGACTCTTTCTCTTTAATGCAAATACAAAGTAATCATCACACCCCCAGTATAGCAACAACAAAAACATCAACATCAGATCAAATATTTTCTTGTAAATGTCATGTCCTTTTTACACCTTTTTTTTTTTTTTTTTTTCCAAATCCTGGATCCAAACATGACCTGAACAATAAGATTAGCAAGTATATCTTTTAAATATCTTTTATTCTATAGATGTCCCCTCCATTTCTCTTTTTTCTTTGCAATTTATTTGTTGAAGAAACAAGTTCGTTTGTCCTGTAGTTTTCCCATCCAGGTTTTTCTGATCATATCCTTGAAGAGTAGGTACATGTATTACGCTATGCTTTGCATTTTCATAAGTTGACTGTAGAGATTGATCGGATTCATTCATTTACTCTTTCAGTTAGTTCTGACAATAATATAGGAAGTGGTGGGTTTTTCCAACAATAGGCACATACCATACTGTCTGGTTTTCTCTCTTTTTGGTGTTTGTGGCTGTTAATGTCCTTTGTTATGGAGGTTGCAAACCACTATAGATGTTGTAATTCTAACGTTTCTTCTTCATGTATAAGCTGGAATGTTTTTTATAACGATCATGTTTTCTACATCCACTTATTGTTTGGTTATTGTGGTGCACCCCATAGAGGAAGGCAAGATCAATGCTGATTCTTTATATACCTTATTTGTCACTTCTAAAAATAATGAGTTGGTTCACTATTAGCACCCTCCAATGTTGATCAGATAATTTAGAGCTCATAGTCAGGAAAATAAAGTGTTTCGTATGTGAAAGAGCAGGTGCTTGAGACAGAGTGTTTAGGATTCCCAAACTTTGTAGCTTGAGAGAGCAGACACCAAATCCCGGAGAGCTGTGAGCATGGAGAGAGAGAAATAGAGACAGAGACAGAGAGAGAGAAGGAAACATCTAGATACATTTGGTAGAACTTGAGAGCTGCAGACTTGGTGCCTCAGCTCTGAGCTATCCTCAAGGCCAATCTGGTACTGGAACAGCCGGTATTATGACAGTAGCAATGACTAAGGCAGGCACTTAGGGAGTCCCAAGGACAGTCTCACTGTGAACCCAGAGCAGTGCAGAGAAGGTGGGTGCAAGCTGCTGAGTCCCAGTAGAGGCTCAAAAGTGCTGAGAGGACCAACAGGCTGGAGGAGGCCTGTGGTTGTATGCGAACAACAGAGTTTAATGAATACCAGGTTGAGAGAATTTCACATCTATGTCCAGGTGGGCAACCTACACCTGCACAGAAGCTGATGGGACACAGAGTGGCATGCAAACCAGACACTGGAAATTAGAGGCCCAGAGGAGAAAGGAAGATGGGTCTGGGGATAGGTCAGCCCTGAATTTGATCCGCTATTGCCCAGAAGAGATTATTTTCATTTTTTCAGAATTGAAAAATCTTAGCTCAAGGTTTCCATTTCCACACATTAGCAGAAAACTGTCTTTCCAATTCAAAGTTACATTCTAGTAAACTGATTTCACTTACATAGACATAAAGGGAGTAACATGACTGCCCATCTAGGGCTATAAATTTAGAACTCTGGATAAATATATAAGTTCTTCAATGTTTGAAAGAAAGGGAGTCAGCCAGGGTGCTTGAACTAGTCACTCTGCCCTCAGGGAAGTAGGCAGAGAATGGGCTGGTTCCAGGGTTTTGACGTGGGGTGAGGATGGAGGGTGGAATAGGAGGGGCATCCATTTAGGGTTCTGGCTGCTTTTCTCTTCAATGGTTTGCTTCAAACACACTGAAATGTCACGAGGACTTAACTTTGTAAAGTAGTGCTCACCTAAGAAACCTCTGGAGAAAGTTCTTCACTGGCATTGTTAGACCTCACCTCAAATCATACCTCCCTAAATCCTGTATGTATGTGTTGGGAGGAGCATCAGTTCACCCTACAATGTGTGTAGGGGGCAATTGGGTTTATTACTGTTATTTGCAAGATTCAGGTGTGTAGATTACCTTATATTTCTCTCGGCTCTATCTCCCCATCTGTAGAATGAAGGGAATTTGGCTTAAGAACTGGACAGGGTGCACCATGAGTCCATAAGTCTCAGGTAGCTGCCCCATCTACAGCTGCCATATTAAGTAACATAGCCCAGGGGTGCTCTTTCTTGCACAGATACTACAGCTACTGCCTCATTGTATTTAGTGAAATTAAACTTTCCCCCCAGGGCAGTAGAGAACTATTGCCTTACCTGCTTAGCATTTACTCCTTGTTTGAAGGAATTCTTTTTGCCCCTCTCTCCAGCCATGGAAGTCTCGCTGGACTGGATACTCTCAGTTCTTGGTAACATGATCCTGCCAAACGAATAAGAATTTTTTCTTGAGGCTTTTTTGTTTATTTTGTTGTCTTATTTACAACAGTGGGGAGAGCATACTTTCTCTGTTGACAGAACTGGGAAAATGTAAGATATTGGTAGGAGAGGGTACGGCCTTGAGGAAGAATTTCTCATGCAGAGAACCATAGTAAAGAGAAACCTAGAGAACGCTGTTTCATCGGAGCCCGGTTCCTGTTAACTCCAGGCCTTTACCACCACCTTTACTGAGATTGGGAGATGCCAGACAATGAAGACCTCTTTTGGTATGAACTAGATATAACTTACTTTCATTTGTAATCAAAACAGCATGAAACAAACTAGTTAATGGGATCCAAACCAAAGCCAGTCACACATGGAGTAGAAGTGGGAGGCCTGTGGAGTGGCTTAGTGTGAATTCCTGGCTCACCGCAGTGCTCCTTACTGAATGGCAGAATACGGCCCTACATTCACTTGGGAAAAAATGAATTCCAGATAAACAAAAGAAGTGGGCCAATTGAGTTCAGATTCCTTCCACAAACATTTTGAGCTATGTTCTGTTTTTTCACCAAGTCCACTGTGTATCCTCGTCCTCAAAGCTCTACGACTAAGATTGCAATAGGTAGAATTCCTTTTATGTTATTTTATTTTATATATATATATATTTAGACAAGATCTGTCTCATTGCCCAGGCTGGGATTCAGTGGCTCGATCAGGGCTCACTGCCGCCTCAACCTGCCAGGCTCAGGTGATCCTCCCAGCCTCCTGAGTAGCTGGGACTACAGGCTCATACCACCATGCCCAGCTATTTTTTTTTGTAGAGATGGGGTTTTGCCATGTTGCTCAGGCTGGTCTCAAACTCCTGGGCTCAAGAGATCCACCTGCCTTGGCCTCCCAAACTGCTGGAATTACAGGCATAAGCCGCCACGCCAATTCTGTATATTCTTTTAATAATCCTCAATGTGAAGGTAATTTTTCGCATATGTCCTCTGGGCAACTACAAATCAACCAACAAATATAACCACGATCAACGATTCTCAGTGGGTACCATGGAGTCATTGTAAACCTTTGAAAAGAGAGAATTTTGATGTAAGTGGGTTTGAAAACTCCACAGGTGATGTACAAAATACATCCCGATTAAGAGTCCCCTTCCTCGATTTTCTTTCAAATTCCATGATTGTGGAAAAGTTGCTTAGATGGACATTAGGTATTGGTGGGTGGACAGTGAGCTGTATTAAGATATAACTGTGTTAAAATCCCAGAAAAATGATCAGGCTATAAACAGCTATCTACATCTCCAGCTTCACCAGGTGAAAAGAGCTACTGTCAACTTGGCTTCCTTCTAGAAATACAGTCATACTTTGAATTTAATGTAGTTTTAGTAATTATGAGACTGAAACATGACATTTCTTTCTATTTTCCTCTCCGCCTGCTTCTCTCACACTCTGTCATATTCTTCTGGTTGTAATTTCAGCAGCGCTACATTCCCAGCATCAAATGGAGGTTAAGTACTGTGTTATTTAAACAAGATGAATGTATTTGATAATGACTGAGTAAGGCAAGTGGAGGAGGAATAATGTGGGGAGGAACGACAACTCCCAGCAGCAGGGCGTGAGGAGAAATGTCTCAGCAACACCACATTCATGGGTCTGCTCAGTAAAATACTGCTGACATAACATTGTAATTCATCTCCCTAAATTTTTATGTTTTCCACTTTGGAAAACAACTATGTCTGGTGTATAATTTTACCCTTTTATTATGACATTTGAGAAAGTAGCCAGGACTGGTTAAGTTTAATTACCCCCATGTAGTTATTTTAGATGTCAGTTTCTACAAGTCATTCACAAATGGACAGATTAGCAGAAACGTGTTATTCCAGAATGGTCAGGATTGGGGAGAGCCAGAGAAAAACACTGACTTTATTCTTTGATGTTTGTGGTGGTGTGAATATATGTCTATATTTGCTTTGGTGATCTCACTGTATGATTTTAGAAGAACTATCAGCCGATCTGTTTTCTATTTCTTTGAATAATCTTAAAAATGTGACCCAACTGAGTGTTTTCAGTCAGAGAGAATACAATAATGGATGTTACTGTTTTGAAATAATCATTTACTGTTGTTACTTTCTTTATGGTGTTCTTGAACTTAGGTTTGAAATAATTTATTCTGATTCCATGATCTCATCTGAATGTGGCAGACGGAGAAATGGAATTTGTACTCTGAAAATCTGTGTTCTGCAGTGTTCTTAGCTTAGGTAAGGATATGTCCTTGGACTATGGATATGTTCAAAATGTGCCACATTTGGACATCTCTGGTCACTAGCATCAATCTTTAGTTATTGCTTAAATATAGATAAGTGTTTTTATTTTTTAAAAAGACATATTGTGTGTAAATAATAAAATCAGTATATATATTGAATGGCCTGAGAGCAAAACAAAACACTGAAAAACTTATAAAAGTAGAAAAATGAGTATTCTTATGACTATATTAAATTATATTTCATAAGATGAAATACTTTGACTACATATTGGGTATAGTATACACTGCTTGGGTGATGGGTGCATCTAAATCTCAGAAATCACCTCTAAAGAACTTATCCATGTAACCAAAAACCACTTCTTGCCCCAAAACCATTGAAATAAAATAAAATGGGATATATAAATAAATACTTTGGTTTATTTAGTTTATGGGTAATATACTAAATAAGGTGTGAAAGTTCTGAGAATTTTACCCTCTTTGCAAGCTAACAAGTTATCCTGCCACAGTGTCATGGATATTGGCAGAAAATATGAGACTCTTGGGTCAGAGACAAAGAACCATTTATTAGTCACAGCAATAGCAGTAGCCAGAGTATCAGTGATTGTCCCAGCTGCCTAAGCCCTGATTCCTACAGGGCTATACAACTGATGCCTGAACTCACAGTGGGTTGTGTTGCAGGAGAGAAACCTTGAGTTCAGGGAACCTGAACCTATTATAATAGGTAGCCTGCCTGGGTTTGCCCTGAAGAGAGATGTTACCTTCATTTTACTGGACAAAACCAAACATGCCCTGTTTTCTTTGGAGGGGAACACTATATCTATCTTCCAGGGCCTTTTACTGTATAGACATCCTTGAAAATATAGTCTGGACAAAAGGCAGGCAGTGGCTCTACTCCCAAGATGTGTATAAACAGGGGGAAGCCAAGAAGAATTGTCTCCCAATTGATGCATTATATAGAAATGTAAGGTTGTTTCTCTGTAATTAAACTGAACGTAGCTTTGAAATCTGTCTTTTATTTTTTAATGGTGAAAAAGTTATGCTCGTCAAGGCAAATTCAGTCACCTTAAGCTTGAAATGTATTTTCATTTGTTGTAAATTTAAATTAATTTGGGATTCTCATATTGGTTTTTTTTTTTTTTTGCATTCCTCTTAGGAGTAACAATATAGTAGAAAACACTTAAAATAGTACTTGTAACTACCATGTAATATTCTAAACCCTTTGTATCAGTTATTCAATCTTATATGTAGACTATATTTTTATCTCTACTTTGTATATAAAGAAATTGAGGCATAGAGAGGTCACTTTGCCCCAAATTACCAAAGCAGCAGAACTGAGATTCTAACCGAGGAGCCTCTAGAGTAGGTGCTCCTTGCCTAACTGCAACTTCTCTGCTTTCTGAGTGCTCTGGGGTCTGGGGTCTCTGTGATCTTCGGGACTTCTATATCATCTTTTTTGTTTGTTTGTTTGGGTTTTCTTTTTTTTTTTTTTTTTTTTTTTTTTTTTTGAGACGGAGTCTCGCTCTGTCGCCCAGGCTGGAGTACAGTAGCATGATCTCTGCTCACTGCAACCTCTGCCTCCTGGGTTCAAGCGATTCTCCTGCCTCAGCCTCCTGAGTGGCTAGGACTACAGGCGCCTGCCACCACGCCTGGGTACTTTTTTTGTATTTTTAGTAGAGACAGGGTTTCGCCGTGTTAGCCGGGATGGTCTCGATCTCCTGACCTCGTGTTCCACCTGCTTTGGCCTCCCAAAGTGCTGAGATTATAGGTGTGAGCCACGGCGCCCAGCCTCTATATGCATCGAATCCAGATTTAGTCTAGTTCTCTCTTGCTTCCACTGTGGTATCTTGTCCCATAGCATAGCCTCTGTCAGTTCAACTGCTTGGCTCTTGTGAGACTGTCTACTCCCATCTACTTAAAAGCTTGTCTCCAGCGATTCAGAGCTCCACACTGGCATGGGGGAGACAGCTCTGTGAGGTCTCCCTTGAGCCCTTCCACCAACCCCACCCCTCAGTGATAGCTTTTCCATTACTTAGGGGCCCTGCCAAAAACATGGTTTGAATCTCAGCTCTGCCGCTTGCTAACCTGACATCTCTCTAGCAATTTCTACACCTCTGGAGTAGAGACAATAATACTGTATTGCTCAGAGGATTGATGTAAAGGTTAAATGAGTTAATTTATACTTGTGAAGTAAAAGTGCTATGTTAAGTGTCTGTTAATACATTATTACAACTGAGGGAAATGGGAGGAAAAGAGTTTGAGTGCAGAATTGACAGAAATGTATAACAACTAAAACATGTTTTAGGTTAGATGTGGCTGAGTTTATCTTGACAAGTTTCAATTTTCCACCATAAAAATGGAGGCTCCAAAGTTTGAATCAATTTAGTTACAGAGAAATAAAGGAAGTTTCATTTCTGCACACAGAGGTCTGTGAGTTGTTGTTACTGTGAAGTGTGTTTGGTGGTGTAAAATCTCTCAATTCAGGAAAAGGGTATATTATAAAACAATCTCTTTGCTTCTGGTGTTCTGGTGCAACCTTAGTATATCTACTCTTGTGCAAGGCTTTGATCCATTAAGGGGTCAGGCACAAGACCCTTTCTCAAGTACTTGTTGATATCTGCACTTTAATCACATTTCCTAAAATTCCTCTTTTTACCCTCTACTAGTTAAATTCTTATTTAATTTCAGGTGGGAAAATGTTAAGTCCTTATGGCATCCTACATTCTCCCCATTGTGTCGGTTAAGGTATAAACACTATGAAGTGTTTAAGGTTTTGGTTCTTAATCTTATTTTAAAAACTTTGAGAAAATCTCTCCCCTGTCATCACTTGGCTCTTGGAATTGAATGCTATAGCTTTTCAGTCTTTCTCTGCTACATATTTACACAATATATCCAGCCACTTAATTCACTTCTTTCTTCTGGGCATATACCCTCTCCGTGAGGCAATGAATATCACAGACTAAACAGGTGGAGTGCTACCAGCAACAAGTAAGAGGTAGGAAAGAGAAATCTCTAGATATCATCTCAAAATACAGTCACATGTCACTTGCTTGATGGGGGATACATTCTGAGAAATGCATCATTAGGTAATTTCATGGTGTGTACCCAGAGTGTATTTACACAACCCTAGATGGTACACCGTACTACACACTTAGGCTATACGGTATAGTCTCTTGCTCCTAGCCTACAAACCTATACGGCATGTTTCTGTGCTGAACACTCTAGGCAATTGTAATGGAATGACATTTGTGTATCTAAACACATGTAAACATAAACAAGGTAAAGTAAAAATATGGTCTAAAAGATAAAAAATTGTTCAGCTGTATAGAGTACTTATGAACAGATATTGCAAGAAGTTGATCTGGATGAGTCAGTGAGAGAGTAATGAGTGAGTGTGAAGGCCTAGTACAGGGGTTCACGGTCCCTGGGTCCATGGCTTGTTAGGAACCAGGCTGCAGCAGGAAATGATGGGCCAGTGAGTGAGTGAAGCTTCATCTGTATTTCTAGCCGCTCCCCATTGCTCACATTACTGCCTGAGCCCCGCCTCCTGTCAGGTCAGTGGCGGCATTAAATTCTCCTAGAAACGAAGACCCTATTGTGAACTGCACATGCAAGAGATCCAGGCTGTGCGCTCCTTATGAGAATCGAATGCCTGATGATGTGTCAGTATTTCCCATCGCCCCCAGGTGGGACCCTCTAGTTGTAGGAAAACAAACTCAGGGCTTCCACTGATTCTACATTATAATGAGTTATATAATTATTTCATTATAAATTGCAATGTAATAATAATAGAAATAAAGTACACAGTATATGTAATGCGCTTGAATCATCCTGAAACCACCCCTCCACCACAACCTCTACCCCATTCTGTGGAAAAATTGGAAATTGGTCCCTGGTGCCAAAAATGTTGGGAACTGCTGGCCTAGGACATGACTGTACACTAGTGTAGATTTTATAAACACAGTACAATTAGGCTACACTAAATTTATAAAAAATTTTTTCAAGAATACATTCACCTTAGCTTACTGTGATTTTTTAACTTTATGGATGCTTAAATTTTTAAAAACTTGTTGAGCTTTTTGTAATGCTTAGCTCAAAACACACATTGTACAGCTGTACAAAAGTATTTTCTTTCTCTGTATTCTTCTATAAGCTTTTTCTACTTTTGAATTTTTTTGTTTTTTACTTTTTATTTTTTAAACTCTTTTGTTAAAAATGGGGACACCAATGCACGTATCAGCCTAGGCCTACACAGAGTCGGGATCATCAATATGACTGTTCTCCACGTCCACATCTTGTCCCACAGGAAGGTCTCCACGTGCAGTAACACTCGTGGAGTTATTTGTGTTATCACGAATAACTATGCTAACAAGGCCTTCTTTTGGAATACCTCCTGAAGAACTAGCCTGAGGCTGTTTTCTGGTTGACTTTATTTTTTATAAATAGTATGAAAAAAACAATAAAAAGTATAGTGTAGTAAATACATAAAGCAGTGACAGTAAACCATGCACTGTGCATAATTGTATGTGCTATACTTTTATACAACTGGCAGCACAATGGGTTTGTTTATACCAGCATCATCACAAACATGTGAGTAATGTATTGCACTACAGTGTTAAAATGGCTACCACATCACTAGGCCATAGGAATTTTTCAGCTTTGTTATAATCCTAAGGGGCACCATCATCTTATATGCAGTCCTCCTTGTTGACTGAAACATTATGTGCCCATGACTGTAAGTCACCTAATTGACATAAGATATTCCAGTTTTTAAGAACTTTGGCATGTGTTTTAGAAAACAAGTGTTGGTGATTCCAACAATTAAAGACTAGTCTTCAGTTTTTATATCCATTTGAACTTGCTAAGTTTAAGAAAATCATGTGATGTTAGTGCTTCCATTTTCTGTTTTATTTTTCCTTGACAGCAGGGCAGAGACTAGGTTGAAGGAAGAGAAGCTGGTTAGGCATTTGCCTTGGGTGCAAAATTTAGAGGGTGTCGAAAATTCAGTGATCAAGGTAAATTATATTTTAATGCAAGATTTAAGAAAACCCAAAAGCAATGCAAAAAACCCATAATGAACAGAATGTCAAAATTTTAAATAAAATCACATCAGTATTCCTGATTTTTCCTTTTGCCTCAGGCTCCAATGTGGCTGGTCTTAGTGTTATTACTGACCTTGGGACTCTTTTTTTTTTTTTTTCTCCTTTTGTCAGGCCACTGAGAGAGTTCTTAATGCATGTGGTGGCAGCAAGAGCAGTGAGAAGCCTCCTAATGTTGATACTTGAGTGAATCTAATCCTTTTCCTTCTAGGTATTTCTATGGCTTGATTAGTTAATATTCTTTGTAACTACTTGAGAAACAAAGGTTTCATGGTGTTTTTTCTTTTGCTAAAATTGTGTATCTGCTTTGTTCATTCTCTTTGTCTTATGAACATTAAGCAGTTAAAGATGTTTTCTTATAAGCATTTCTCTCTTTCTTCTCACTATTACATAATATGTGTTGGTTTTTGTTTTCTCCTTCTCTCTGGTAACAGAAAAAAAAAAAAGGGCCTACCTTTGAAGAGAGAGTAACATTTTCATGATTTTCTTGCCATGCTAGAAAAAACAAAACGAACAATTCATTACATTTTAATATTGAGAGCCAGTGGCGTAGATAACATATTGGGGACAATCATGTTGACATTACACTATTACTTCAAAACTGAAACTAACCTCAGTGTAAGCTGTAAAAATGGTTTTAAAACTTGAAAATGGTTTACCATGTCTTTCCTGAGCTAAGATTACCCAAGAGTATTGAGGATGATGTTTGGGGTTGGGTCAGATTAAGACCAATGATGCCAGAAATCCTGAGACCAGAAGAAAGACAAGACTGTCATGATCAACAGGAAATGACATTTCCCCTTCTGTGGCTTTGACTCCAAGGGCCAAGCCTGAGAGCATCTGAAGTTGGATTGGGGGAAGGGTAGAGAAAGAGAACCTCTTCACTGGGAGTCACGTTCTTGGTGCGACCCTATTAATCGAAAGGGTCTCTAACGCCCAGTCTGACAGACAGCTGGGAGCAAAGAGGCTCCTCCCACCTCACAGTTGTCATTACAGCCTTTTTATTCCAGCATCATCAGAGACTGCTTTTAACAGCATTTTGATAGATGGCATTTTCTGCAGTGTTAGTAGTGGGAGGAGGGGGAGGAGAATCTATTTGCTTCACAGGCAGTTTTTGTGATTTTTAACAAGACTCCTCCACCCCCTTCAAACCTGTACAACACAGTACACACACTGGCTTGTTACCACTCGCCTTCCCTGGCCTCTGGGATTCCTTTCTCTTTGGCTGCATTTCTCTATCCCTTGCATCTCTCCAAGGCAGAAGTAGCAAAATCAGTGGGCAAATGGCAAAGGAATACAAGCCTGTGCTGTTTCTGGAACACACTAAGCTGGTGTCTGCTCTTTGGAAGTAGAAATTCCGCCTTAAGAAAAATATTTCACTACAGGGCTCTTTGTCTGTTTTCCAAAGCATACAGAAATGGATTAACTTACAATGTAGGCACCCAAATGCCTGACATGTAGATGACCCTGACAAAAATGACTACCCGCAGAGTCAGAATATAGAGATGGTCCTCATGATGCCAAGAACAGTGGTTTTTCCACCGCCTCCACTAAGACATACAAAACACATGATTATATTCCCTATGTTTATATAAAAATTTCTTCATCTTCTAGGTGTAACTCCTCCTTCTTTTCTCCCACGCATCAAAGCATTTCAGAGTGTAAATAATAGAGATTGGTACTTTTTATGAGTATATACTTGATCTGGTCAAATTTGTTTTAGAAAAGTAAATCAGTTGCAAAGTTCAGTATTTTCACTATTTGCACACACAAATCTCTTTAGCACATCTCACAGCTAATTAACTTTATTATGTTGAGATATCTTGTCTTAGATCTTCCAGAAATAGGAATACCTATCTAATAAAGACGGAGGGATGGGTGGTGCATAACAGTTGCTGAGAATGAATGAAGCTTTCTATTGGGCTACTTGGAATTCTTTTGATTTGCAGATGGAACCAAGTGAGTTTTATTCAAGCTACTAGTGGATTTTCTCTAAGATGCAAAGCACAACGAACGATTACAAATTATCCAATGAAAATTTGTATGGCCCTTAGCAAATGTATTACAAAGGATTTCCAAGAAAATTACAGGAAATTCACTGAGAATGACTAGCCTAATCATGTGATCATCATCTGCTCAGTATTTTTTTTTTCCAGGAAGAGATTGATATTCGTAGTATGATGCTTGCTAGAGCAATAGGTTGGTAAGGAAATCGTTTCCCTTCCTATATTTTAAGAATGTTCTCTTTTGGCAGTACATATCTTAAAAATGATCTTGCTTTCAGATAGCTACAAATATATCATTTAGTGCTTTTTGTATGAATGTGGGGCTGATAGATTTAGATACCGGGGATGGATTGCAGGTTTTTCATTACCATAAATCCCATGTCACATCAGCAGCATGATGGAAGCATTTTGATAGATAATATAAACTCGTTAATCATCACTCTCTTAAACTAAGTACCATACCATAGAATTTTAAATGTTCCACATTCCAACATTTGTGAATACCTTCCCTTTTAAAAATGTCATCCTTTATTAGTTCATGCTGTTTAAGATAGCTTGAGTTAACTCCATGAAAAGAGACTGTGTATTAAGGAAAGAAAGGACTGGAAAGGGGGAGGAGGGGAAGGAAAGGAGGCAAGAAGATTAAATTCTGTCTTAAATCCAAACACGGCTAGATTGCATGCTAGCATTAATGTCCTCGTCCTCTTCCCAGATAATGTTGGCAGACTTCCAGTTTATTAAAACAACAATCCAACGCTGATCTTGTCTCTGCATACACGATCCAAGGATGGATCATTTACTCAAACAGAGCTGTTCACTGGGGTAGAAAAGCAAAAATGCATTTTAGGAGAGGTTGTTTATGACTATCATGTAAAGCACTGTAGTATGTGTTTTATACAAGTAGTCCTGATCATTATTAAGTGAAAAGAGAAAGCCAGATTGTTATCCTAAAAGCAGTGAGCACAAGTTTTGTCTAGGTATTTAATAATGCTGCTTAGACTTGTAAAACTATGCTTGTGTGTTCCTCTTAAAAAATATTCTTACCTCCCAAACAATGCATTCTGGAATAAATATTCTCTTACAAAATGTTTTTTCCTCTGAAACAAAATAATGCATCACAGGATTTATTTCACTGATGTATTTTCCTTCTGCATTTAACACTTAGAGTATCTATGAATATTCAACTTTCTTGGCACATATTTAATGATTAAAATGAAGTTTATCTGTTCACACATTAATTGCCAATATATGGATGTTTGTAGAAGAAAAGTCTAGACTTACATCTTAGAGTAAGAATGCTGTTACATTTCTTAAGGCACATAAAATTAAATAATTCAACCAGCAATTTTCAGGGTTAAAAGTTCTGCTGAGTATCCAAAGGTCAGTGACAAATGTCAGACAAACAGACTTCACACTAGAAGACTCGTCTCAGGCGGCAGAGCCAGCCTTGGGGAGAACAGCCTGTTAAATGTGCTTTGTTTCCAGGTAGCATTTTGTAAATCCAAATCTTTGATAATGACACAGTATATTGAATGGTGACTGTGACTGAATGGTTGTTGAACTTTGAAGATATGATTCAGCACACCACTGTGAGAACAGAGCACAATAACATTAAACACCAGATGGTATTTCAAAGCCCATCAGATACACAGATTCCTTTTTCTTCTTAACAAAGGATTGGCAAGGCTTCATGTTAAAAAAGAGAAAGAAAGAAAGAAAAGAGAAAAGAAAAAGAAAGAAAGAGAAAAAAAAAAGCCCATTAAGATAAATGGGGTGATTTGGTTTTGTCTTGCTTGACTATAATAGGGAAGCCATCTGAATGGGTCAAATTACAAACTAGACTCCAGATCAAAGGATAATGACTGCAGTGGTGGGTCAAACTGATCTGAACTGTGTCGACCAGATCAGCATGAAATCCTAAACTGTGAGCCAAGAAAACATGTCTCTCTCAAACTGAGACTTGACCACACCAATTAACCAAAGCATTTGCCTCTTTGCTTCAGAGGAGATCTGAGAGTTTCATTGGTCAGGCCAATGTGGACACAAGAGAGAATGGGATTCCTGTAGCATAGACAGTTGAGTTCACAAGTAAAATTTAACTGTCCACCAAAAAAATCACCCAAAAGCTGCTGCTCCACTAGTAGCTTCTGGGTAAATAAAGAGGTGAATGAAACATAGTTTGTGCACATGTGATGCTAAAGAATACCAATTTCACATAAGGGAAATCAGAGTTCCAGTGACTCTGAATGTGGATATGTGGATGATGGTATAGAAGGGCAGTGTGATAGTTAATTTCATATGTCAAACCGGCTGCACCGTGGTGCTCAGATATTTGGTCAAATATTATTCTAGATGTTTCTGTGAAGGCATTTTTTTGGATGAGATTAAAATTTTAGTCTATGTACTTTGAATGAAAAAGATACCCTAAATAATGTGGGTGGATCCCATCCAATCAACTGAAGGCTTTAAATGAAGACTGACCTGAGCAAGAAGGAATTCTGCCAGCAGATTGTTTATGGACTTGAACTGCAATTTTTCCCTGAGTCTCCAGCCTGCCTGCCACTTACTCTATTTTGGACCCGCCAAGCCTCTGTAATTATGTGAGCCAATTCCTTAAATCTCTCTCTCTCTCTGTCTCCCCATATATATATATATATGTGTGTGTGTGTGTATATATATGTGTGTGTGTGTATATATATATACATACATATATGCACATATTGTTGGTTCTATTTCTCTAGAGGACCCTAATACTGAGAGGTACCTAAAAAACATAAGTGTTCACAACACTTTTGCATTTGAGAAATGAACCAGTTGGGCCTCGTGGTCTCAGTGGTCTGCTCTAGCGTTAGGGTTCTGGAATAGTTGATTGATTGGAGTAGTGTAGTGTAGTGATTAAGGGTTCAAGCTCTGAAAGGACACAGATCTGGGTTGGAATTTTGGCTCTGCTACTTACTAGCTAAAGCACTTTGCACAAGTTCCTTAAGACTTTCAGGTCTCAGTTTCTTTAGTTGTAACATGGAGCTGTAATACCCTCTGGAATTTCTAAAAGGAGGTAGATGAAAAAAAGAACAAAGTTTTAAAAATTATAAAAATTGCCAAAATTGTGCAATCATAAATGTTACCCCAAAATTTATTTGTGAGAGGAGGGTTTTTATAAATCTTAGGTCATCCAAACCCAATAGAGGTTATCCTAAATTGATAATCATCTGAGAGATACAAAGTCCTTTCAATGCAATGGCCCCTCTGGACCTGTCTTACTGTAAACTCCCACCACCAAAACTAGGGATGTTGTGAGAATCTCTACAAAGTAACTGGGGATTTCTTAGAGGACCCAGGCTTAGAAGGGAAGAAAGTGTCGTGGCTTAAGGACACTGATCCAAGAAACACAGAGAAAACTAGTCTACTCATGAAGAGTCCTTTTGTTCTGAAGAATACATTACTGACATTCCATAAATTGGCCATTAATTTGGGTTGCCAAATCTGGCATTTTTGCAATGGTGATATCTCTTTTAAGCTTAAGGACTTTGGAATTCACTTATCTGAGGGCTCTGAGGAATTGGAACTTTTGACTGGGAGATATGGTATCTTCAGAGGATAGAGCACTTTGCAGGACTGGAGAGTTGGCTTTGAGTGGAGAATGGAAAAGGAGGGTGGGTTCTGAGGGGAGAACAGAAAAGGAGGGAGCCTGTGATAGCTCCAGGGTGTGGTAGGCATAAAGGTGCAAGGAGAAAAGGGCCCTGGATGTCAGGAAAGGTGTATGGAAAAGGATATGGGGAATGCCAAAGATGCGCTTTATTTGAAAATTCTGCCCAGGGCCAGCCTTATACTCTCCTCTTCCTCCTGGCTTCAGATGCTCCCTGTTCCTGAGATCCAGGATGAGGATGATGCCTATAGTTCTATATCTCAGTCTATCGCAGGTTATGGAGGCTTTGTGGGCCCATGTGGGACTCTAACTGCTACATTTAGATAATGTCAATGGAAACATATTCTGAGTTAAAAACACAACTTGGAAAAAACATAGCCTGATGTAAACTCTACATGAAAATTAAGATTTATTTAACAGAAAACCCAGAAACAACATGGATGAAACTTGAAAACATGCTAAGTGAAAGAAGCCAGACATATGATTCCGTTTCTATGAAATACTCAGAATAGGTAAATCCATAGAGACAGAATGCAGACTGGTGGTTACCAGAACTTGGAGGGAGGAGGAATGAGGAGTAACTGCTTAATGGGTATGGAAGTTTTTGAGGTGATGAAAATATTTTCGTGCTAGGTAGTAGTGGCAGTTATACAACATTCTGAATATAGTAAATGCCATTGAATTGTTCACTTTAAAATCATTCATTTTATGTTACATGAATTTGACTTCAATTAAAAAAAACTATTGAATGTCCTCATTATACCAGGCACCGAATTTGGAAAAGATATACTCAATCATGTGTCCAGACAGATGACCATGGATGTGAGCCACAGCAAATCTGATAAATTCCCCAGTCATGTGAACAAAAGAGTGTCTCCATCTACCCCACCAGAAACCCTGTTCCCACATGATTCATTGTGGATACTCCTAAGTAACACCCTGGGATAAAGCAGCTATGAATTATGAAGTCCCCACCTAACAACGGCCGCTGCATGTTTCTCCCCAGCACAGCTTATCATGCAAAAACTGGACCAGCCTTCTTTGCTGACCACTCCCTTCATTCATTAACGTTCTCTCATCACTAAGCTGCTTAATTTGGTTACACTGAGAGCCTGGGTAGAATGCAAGACATGCCTGCTTTTATGTTTGATTTCAGCAGGGCTTGCAGGCACTGAAGGTTTTCTGTGGGAGCCAATGGCCTAGTTTGAGGTGAATAATCAGCTTTTTACTTAATGCTGTATCTCTTTTCAGCTGCAAACACTCTCTGTCCTTTTTGCTTCCCAGGGATTGGCACAGTGAAATGCTACTTTCAGAAAGATGAGTATGTCAAAACCCCTGGTGATTTCTAACGCTTATGGAACACATCACACAGGAGCAATTTAGATGACAAAAAAGAG
Organism: Papio anubis; assembly: GCF_008728515.1. NCBI lineage: Eukaryota > Metazoa > Chordata > Mammalia > Primates > Cercopithecidae > Papio > Papio anubis. The sequence goes on from NC_044980.1 coordinate 117,862,272, forward strand.
CACTCTTCAGTCTGGATTTACACTGTGTTCCTATTCACCGACACATCAGCAAACATTATAAATGCCTTGCCTGAGTAATGAATGGTTTCTGAGTGAGTTCCTGGGCTGGCAGCAGGTTTGAAATTCTATAGAGTCAGGCAAGGGAGAAGGTGACTAGGGTAGAATTACGGGAAAGGATTAATGAAGGGGTGCTGACTGCACATACTGCTCCACTGTTTTCTCAGTCACTAGACTGAGAAGTCACTGATTTTTACCTCTAGGACTGGACTTTTATAACTTAAAACAAGCCTCTTTAAACAAATCTGCATCAGGCAATGTGTCAACACTTCATTGGTTTCAATAGAATTAGTTTTCTAAATGCTCTTTTCTGAAGCAATTTTTGTACTTGAAAATGCATTACAGGGAACATTTACTATAACTACAGTACAACGATATAGAATATGACAAGTAGGGTTTTAATCAGTGCAAGCTGCAACACTGAACACAGTCTACATTGATTCTTCCCCTTCTCCTTCAGCATCAATGTTAATAAACCGAGGAACTTAAGGTTAATTTTACTAGTATTTGCTGTAAATAATAGCCAAGACTTTAATTGTATTTGCCCAGAATGAACCAGGCTAACAGTCTTTCAAAGATGCCTAGACAAGTTTTGATTTAATAGCCTTACATAACTCAGGCCCTTTATGTACCATGCCAAATAAACCATAAGATCATTCTGCCAGCTGAGAGATAACACCAAAGCATGAACAAAGTGGAAGAAACCACATGTCAGCACTCTGTATTAGACTTGCCTGGGTCAAACTCAAAGCACAGCTAGAAGCAGCCAAGAGTGGCTGAAAATTCATCGTCTCTAATTCTGACATGTTCTGCAGGACATCCTCTCTGGTAAGATGTATCATAAATACAAGCAGTGTGAGGGTTTGCAAAATGGAAAAATATTTCCTTTATACATTCTTCTTATTAACTTCAGTATGTGCTTTGCTTGCTGTTTTGGGGGGTTTTAAAAAAGTTTTTCTAAAAGGGAAATAGAGAATAGAGTCATTCAAGTGCTCTAAAATGAAGAGAACGTGTGTCCTTTTATAAGAAGCCATTTAACCTCATTCTACTTCAATTTCACCTCTTTCTAAATGTGTCTGGAATAGGGGTGAAAGGGTAATGGCCCCTGTGCTTGTGATGCGTTAAAGTTTGGAAAGGGAGAGAGAACTGCGGTGGTAGATGAATCCTATATTAACGTGTGTTAGAATGTCCCAAGTGTGTTCTCTTAGTCTTTCTGAAAGCAGCAGGTAGAAGCAAATGGCCTACCTCCTCCTTTTGGCACTTCTCACATATTTTTCTTTAAGAGATTCAGAGTGTGTAATGCAAAGTAGCAGCATGGTTTTGGGTCGCACATGCCCAGGGTGGGATTCTAGCCCTTCAGTTTGTTGGTTGTATGCAGTTAGCCAAATGACACAATTCCTCTCAACTTCAGTTTTCTTATTGGTAAAATGTACAAAGGACCTAACTTTTCCAGTTGCTACAAGGATTACAGGAAGTGATGCCAGTTGCCTAGAATAGTAGGTGCTGAACAAATACTAACTGATGTTATTGTTCTTGTGATGAGTTCAAATGGGAAACATACTATGAAATCAATATTTATTAAGGACCAAGTAGTTGGGAGGGGGGGTGTTATGCAAAGGCCAAGATCTGATTCCTGTCTAAAAGGATCTCACAGGCTGGGCATGGTGGATCATGCCTGTAATCCCAGCATTTTGGGATGCCAAGGCGAGTGGATCTCCTGAGGTCAGGAGTTCAAGACCAGCCTGGCCAACATGGTGAAACCCTGTCTCTACTAAAAATACAAAAATTAGCCAGGTGTGGTGGTGATCACCTGTAGTCCCAGCTACTCCGGAGGCTGAGGCAGGAGAATCGCTTGAACCCGGGAGGCAGAGGTTGCAGGGAGCCGAGATCATGCCACTGCACTCCAGCCTGGGGGACAGAGCAAGACTCCATCTGCAAAATAAATAAATAAAATAAAATAAAATAAATTAGAAGGATCTCACAGCCTTGTTGGGAAAGTAGGCAAGCGTGCATGTGATTTCTGTCCAAAATGGTGAGTGCCATAATCAAGATATATACACACCGTATCCTAGTGGAGTCAGGGAATCTGCCCATGTTCAACATCAAAGACGCCTACAATGGAAAACAGGTGTTTCAACTTGAGGTAGGTAAACTTGCAGGGCTTCTTCAAATCAATAGTCTTAAAAAGGACCTTTCTCCCAAATTAGATTTCAGCAAACTCAGGGCATTGAGTGGATCTTTTCTCCTACCGTTTTATTTTTATAGTAGCTTTCTGGTCAAGTAATTTATTGTACAAGTGTACAACATGATATGCTTTGTCACATTTCTGGTAATATAGGAGAGAAAAACCCTGTCTCAACCACATAATACAACATCTGACATGCCTGGATCAATTTTTGATTATTTTATCAAATGTTTCAGATCACTGTGTGTTTGATCCACTAGATTTCTATAAAATTATTTTTGCAAAAATAAAAATGTCAGTCAATTTTGGTGGGGAAGTATTATGATCAAAGACTGGACAGAGAAGTCACAGCCTTCAATATCTTCTTCCCTTTGTCATTCCATGACACCATGGACAGAATGTGGTCAGTGAAGCAAGACTTCATTTTATGTTGCTTGTTGTTTTCTATGTTTGAAGCCTGATCCCAGCTGTGTTTGAAACAGAGAGATCTCAAAGTGTTTCTAATCACATATTTTGGGAGATCATTTGCATATTTGGGAGATCATTTCCTTTAAGAGGAAAACAAAAATACATAAATGCTCCTGTGCCAAGAACAAACAAGCTCAGCATGAACAAGCAATTTCTCCTCTTTTTCTCTAACATTCACTATTCAAACCAGATTTAAAAGAAAAGTTTTAGATCACTATTTCCTTCCTAATTGTAGAAGTATAATTGTAGAAGTATATATTTGTTGCAAAATATATAAAAATTGTAAAATAAAAATCACTGTATTTAAAAATCACTAACCAGAAGTAACTACTGTTGGCATTTTAATTTTAGTGAAATAAAAATTTACTTTCCAGAAGTATTGGCCTAAATTGTGGGTACTCTTCATGACTAAAGTGTGAAAAGGTACACTAAAAAGAAACCTGGAGGGTGTGCATATGTGGGGGCAGCGGGTATATGGGAAATTTCTGTTACTTCTCTTCAATTTTGCTGTGAACCTAAAACTGTTCTAAAAAATAGTCTATTAGAAAGAATCCAATGACTTTGGCTTTTTTTTTTTAAATACCCACATACATAGCTTTTTTCCATGACATTGTGTGAAAGAAAGTATATGTGCATGTGTGTCTCTGTGTATGTGTAAAAAATGTATTTTTATTTTTACTTATCTGAAAATTGAGCTGTTAGTGTGCCTGGTAAGAAGGCAAAGAGGCTAGTTGCTATGGAGAAAGCACTAGTAATGAAAGACAGAAGATCTTCACAGAAGTACATGTGGTTACCAAAACACTGAAGCTTCCACTCTCTCATACAAAAATCTCACTTGATTTGATACCCCAAGTACCAAAGGGCCTAAGAGGGGTCAGCTGTCTCTTGGACAGTTTTGTCTCCTGTACAGTTTTGTGATCTGATTTTGATTACCCCCTTAAGAACCCTTGCTCATTAAATATCCCTGACCCTTGTTGAAAAGACATCTTTAAATTGGATCCAAATAATTAAGGTAGATATTTAGAAGCCAGAAATGTGAAGTTGAATGATCTAGTTGGATACCCTATCCTCCTTCACTCTGTGGTCTCTTTCTCACTGAAGCCTTCCTTGACCCCTCTAATAAAAATTGCAGTCCCCTTCCACTGTCTTTCCTGCTATATTTTTTTTCTGTAGCATCTTACATATTTATCTTACATATTCTCTTTTTTCACAATTTCAACTTTTATTTTAGATTCAGGATGTGTGTGTGTAGATTTGTTACATGGGTATCTTTTGTGATGCTGAGGTTTGAGGTATGGTTCATCCCATCACCCAGACAGTGAGCATAGTACCCAAAAGTTAGTTTTTCAATCCTTGCCCTTCCTTCTCTCTTCCTCCTTTGTTACTCCCTAGTGTCTAATATCATTTCTATGTCCATGAGTATGCAATGTTTATCTCCCACTTACAAGTGGGACCATGCGGTATTTGGTTTGCTGTTCCTGCGTTAATTGGCTTAGGATAAAGGCCTCTAGCTGCATCCCTGTTGCTACAAAGAACAGGATTTTATTCTTTTTAATGGCTGCATAGTATTCCAATATTTTACATATCTTCTGTTTCTCTCACTGGAATACAAGCGCTATGAGGGTAAACACTTTTGTCTGTTCTTTTCTGCTGAATCTCTAGCTCCTGGAACAGGAGTACTTGGGCACATTGAACACTTGAGTTTCAAGGTTTGTTGGGTGTCTGAGTAAATTAGAGATTTATGTTATGTTTATAAAAGACAAATCTCAAAGAATGGTCCTGAATGGGGAGGTTGAAATAAATTGCTCTGCACATTTAAGCAATGGAGATTTTTTAGTTTTCCTTTGGCAGTTCAAGAGGGTAAGAGAAGAATGAAGAGACTGGATTCATGGAAGAGCAATATGGGAGAAAGAGTCTGTAAGGTCTGTCTTTACCTCCAGTCTCTTGCTAACCTGAGAAAATGTGGGGGTTCCCTATCCTTAGTGTTCCTGTCCTATAGCATGTGACCCCATCATGCAGTCTCTGTCCTTTCTTATTAGACCCACCTGACCTGGGACAGTAAGAGATTTCCTGGGGTGGCAAATAGCCAGCGAAGACTATTTTCAGTTTGAAGTTGGTTTTCAATTTGAAGTTGTATCTTGTGCTGTGATGTAATTAGCTTGTTATCTTTATACCTCATTAAATCTAGTGACACAGTATAGCACATTAAAGTTTGAGAAAATTAAAAACTGTACACTTAGAGATAATAGAATATAAATTTGAAGGAAAAGAGTAAACGGCAAAATTAAAATAAACAGAAAATATGAAAGAAAAGTTGAGACCTAGAAAATAAACTCAGAAGCTTCAATAGTTGGTTATTAGATAATATGAAAAAGGGCAAGAGAGAACTGTCATATAATGATGAAAGAAAATTTGTTATTGTTGAGAAAATACAAGTTTTTATTTTAGATAAAGTGTGACCAAACAGTCTAGACATTGACTTACAAAATATCAATAAAGCAAAGGTAGTAAGACTCTGATAGCTCTCAGAGAGAAAAAAAGTTAGGTAAAGTTGAATAGCAAACAGATTGATATAAGATTTCTCTATGGCAACAATGGGTATATAACACAATACCTTCAAAATTCTGAGGGAAATTTTTTTTGAAGCTAGAATTATATATCTAACAACCATTTTAGTCCAGTATGAAGGTATAAATGAAGACATTTTAGGGAAGGTCACATAATGTTTCCCTTTTACACAGCCAATCTGAAGAAAATATTTGACAACATGGCTTACAGAAATGTAATGTGAAGCAAAAAACAAGTAATAGGAAGGCAAGAAATAAAAGAAATGATGGAATTAACCCAAAGATATGAAGACTGGAATACCAGAATGCTAGCTTGGTAGTATGGAAAACAAGTCAAAACTAGCAGAAAATGTAAAGTACTCCAAGAATGACATCAGAAAGAGTGGAATGGATTAACTCAATTGCTACAAAAAGCCAGAGGATGTTATTGGCAAAATGAAGAAGACATGCAAATACTGACAAAGGGAAAAAATGTCTGTAAGGAAAGATTTGGCCAAGTATGAAGGAAACTGGGATATGGCATAATTTTGAGATATTAATGGACTCTAAGAAAACGTATGTTCCTTCAGTTCCCCTAGGATTCGTCATATTGGATTGATAGATGTGGAAATATAGTCTTACCATACAATGTGGCTTTTCCTAAGGAAATGGTTTTCTGACATTGTCACAATGTTTTTTATGCTTTCAAATATCAGAATCAGCCTATAAATAAAGCACCAATGAATTATGTACAATTATGAAACAGAGCATAAGTGTAATCAGATAATATTGTCTTAAAGAAAAGGGCAGGGGAAAATACCTGTAGCTGACAGAAGAAAGCAGGTTGTCATGAGGTAAGAATGTGGAGAGTAGGATGGAGTAAACATAACTTTCATATTACATATTGAGATTAAGACATGCAATAAAAGTTTATGGAAAGAGATATCGAGGTTTTGGCATGTAATTTAAACTCTTTAGTAGGTAGGTAGAATCTTTCTCAAATGAAGGAATGATCACAAATTGTGAAAATGAGAAGGGGCAGATTGCAAATGGGGGATGTGAAAGTGAGTGAATTCTCATTTTTCATAGCAAAGCATATATAATGTTTAAGATTAATAAGACATATAAATATTTACAACTTAACAAATCACTCCAAAGCTTTGTATTTTATTGTATTGTATTTATCATTTTTGAGATGGAGTTTCACTCCTGTTGCCCAGGCTGGAGTGCAATGGCGCGATCTCGGCTCACCACAACCTCCGCCTCCTGAGTTGAGGCAATCCTTCTGCTTCAGTCTCTCGAGTAGCTGGGATTACAGGCATGAGCCACCACGCCTGGCTAATTTTGTATTTTTGGTGGAGACAGGGTTTCTCCATGTTGGTCAGCCTGGTCTTGAACTCCTGACCTCAGGTGATCCACCCACCTCGACCTACCAAAGTAAGCTATGTATTTTAAAACAACAATAATCAAGGAGTTTGCTGTGGCTTGGTTGGGGAGTTCTGGCTCAGTTTCTCAAGAAATTGCAGTCTTCTAAAGGCTTGACTAGGATTATAAAATTTACTACCAAGATTGCTCACCATCCAACTTGATAACAGAAGACCTCAGCTGCTTTCTCCCAAGTGAGTAATCTAAGAATCCTGTTATTACCTAGCCCCAGAAGCCATACACTGTCGCTTCTTTAATATTCTATTGCTCACATAGGTCAACTCTCTTCATTCCAGAAGCAGACTTCACAAAGGTGTGAATGACAGGAAGTGGGAATCATAGGGGGTCATCTTAGGATCTTGGTGCCGTAAGAGGTATGCCTCTATTGTTTAGAGTTATGGAGTAATATTAGAGGTCTGAAAAACAAAAATATAAATGCCAAGAAGAAGATTTTTTGGTACAATTTGGTTTTTTTCTGTAGGCACCTATTAGTTTGATTAAACGTAACCATTTTAAAGAAGCTCAGTGAGCTATAGGAGAACACAGACAACCAAATGCAATCAGGGAAATAATACACAAATCAAAGGAGATGTTCAGCACAGAAATAGAAACCATATAAAAGAACCAAAAAGGAAATTCTAAAGCTAAAATGCACAATAACTGAACTAAAAAAATAAATCCACAGCTACCACAGAAGACTTTATCAAGCAGAAGAAAGAATTAATGAGCTCAAAGACAGGGCATTTGAGTTAATTCAAGTTAGAGGAATAACAACAAAAAAGAATGAAAAAAGTGAAAGAAGTCTCTAAAACTTATAGGACACTATCACTAAACCAATATATACATTATAGAAATCTCAGAAAACACATATAAAGAGAAAGAGGCCAAAAGCTTATTTAAGGAAATAATGATAGAAAGTTTTCCAACTCTGGAGAGGGAAATGAACACCCAGATACATGAAGTCCAAAGAACCCCAAATAGATTAAATGTAAAGAGATCTTTGCCAAGACACATTATACTCAGATTCTCAAAACTCAAGACAGAATTGTAAAAGCAAGAGAAAAGAAACTCATCACATACAAGAGATTCCTTATAAGACTGTCAGTAGGTTTTTCAGCAGAAACCTTCCAGGCTGAAAGACAGATAATTATATACAAAGTGCTAGAACGAACCCCTGTCAACCAAGAATATCTGACAAGACTCTGCTCCAGAAATAAAAGAGTGATAAGGACTTTCAAAGACAAACAACAGCTATGGAAGCTCATTACCACTAGGCTTGTCTTATAGGAAATGCTAAAGGAAGTTCTCCAAGTTGAAATAAAGGAACACTAACAGAGTGAAAACAGAATAAAACTACAAAACTCACTGTAAAGAATAAGAATATATTCAAATTCACAGTATTCTAATACAGTAATGGTAGATTTTAAGTTACTTCTAACTTTATAAAAGTTAAATGACTAAACTATTAAAAATAACCAGCTACAATAATTTGTTAATGAATATATGATCCATAAAAGATGAAAATTGTGACATCAATAACATAAAATGTGGGAAGAGAAGTGAAAATGTAGAGTTTTTGTATTCAGCTAAAGTTAAGTTGTTATCAGCCTAAAATAGACTGTTATATGACATTTTATGTAAGCCTCATGGTAACCACAAAGAAAAATCCCGGGTTAAAACCACAAGAAATGAAGAGAAAGGAATCAAAGCATCCAGTGACAAAAATCATCAAATCATGAAGAAAGACAACACGAGAAGAATGAAAGAAAGAGACTACAGGCAGTCAGAAAATGATCAGCAAAAAACACAGTAATTACTTGCCTATCAATAATTTATATATAAGTGGATTAAATTCTCTAATCAAAAGACATAGACTGGGTGAGTGTATTAAAAGAAATCTAATAATGTGCTACCTACAAGAGACTCATCTTAGCTTTAAGGACAAACCCAGGCTGAAAGTAAAGAGATGGAAGAGTCCATGTAAAAGAGAGTGGGGTGGTTATACTTAACATCAGACAAAATGATTTTAAGTCAAAAACTTCCGGCTGAGCGCGGTGGCTCACGCCTGTAATCCCAGCACTTTGGGAGGCCGAGGTGGGCGGATCACAAGGTCAGGAGATCGAGACCACGGTGAAACCCCATCTCTAAAAATGCAAAAAATTAACTGGGCGCGGTGGCGGGCGCCTGTAGTCCCAGCTACTCAGGAGGCTGAGGCAGGAGAATAGTGTGAACTCGGGAGGCGGAGCTTGCAGTGAGCCAAGATCGCGCCACTGCACTCCAGCCTGGGCGACAGAGCGAGACTCCCTCTCAAAAAAAAAAAAAAAAAAAACTTCCATAAGAGACAAAGAAGGTCATTATATAATGATAAAAGGGTTAATTTGTCAATTGTTACAAATTGATACTGTTACAAATATTATGTCATACGTTATAAACGTTGTAACAAAAATTATTATAAATCAACTATCTTTTAGGTCACAAAAAGTCTTGACAAATTCAAGAAAATTGAAATCATACCAAGTTTTTTTTTTTTTCCTGAAAACAACAGTATGAAACTAGAAATCAATAACAAGAGGAATGTTTGAAAATTCAAAAACATATGGAAGTTAAATAACATATTCCTGAATAACCAGCAGATCAAAGAGGAAATCAAAAGAAAACTTATAAAACATTTTGAAGCAAGTTACAATGGAAACAAACCACACCAAAACTTCTGGGATATAGCAAAAGCTGTCCTAAGAGAACTTTATAGGAATAAATGCCTACATTAAGAAAGAAGAGATGCCTGTAATGGCTGCTTCCTGGAAGGTAGTGTCATGTGGAACCTCTTAATCTCAGCATCTGGAGCTCCAGGAACGGAAAATTTCAAGTCAGATAGAATTCTATATATGCCATTTCTTTGGAACCTTCAGCCTTCAAGATTCCAACATCATTACCTCAGTTTCAACACGGTTGTCCTTAGTCCTCTTATCACTGCTTTTGGCGCTGCCTGTTGTCAAAGCAGAAGCAGTGATGCAATTGTCCTCTTGTTAGGTGTGGTTCTCAGCATTACAGGCATTTGTAGCCTGCTTGGGGGTATACGCACGAAGAAGGAAACGGACAGATGTGACTTTGAAAGGCCAACTGAATCAAACCTCACCCTGAAAACCTTTGTGCTATAGAGGCTAAACCTGAGCTTTGGTGTCTGAAAGTTTCCAAGAATCAGTAAATAAGGGAGTTTTACATTTTTCATTGTTTCCATGAAATGGTAACAAACATGTATAAATAAATTGAAAAAAAGTTTTCTTTACAACAAATAATGCACAGAAAAATACAACCTGTAATTTGTATTTGCTAGTTAGAAAGCAGGTCAAAGAAGTAAGATGGCTGAAATTTACCTAAGTAATATTTCATAGTTTTCAAAGCATTGTGAGAATTAGAATTCTCAAAGCATGTGAAATAAGAAGGAAGTACTTGCCCAGAATCTTAGGAAATCACCAATGTTCAGTTATAATCACTGCCTCCTGAATCATTGAGGAGTCTTTTCTCCATCTTTTTATTAGGTTTTTATTTTGTTGTCTCCCAAGTTAATATTGTATTTAGATATCAGAGAGTCAGCCAAAAAGGGAAACTTTTATCTCTGGGGAAAAAACGTTTAGAAAAATATATTCAATGTATCTGATACTGAAATGCAGAAAATAATGTTAAAAAGAAACTATAGACATTGACATGGAAAAGAGATTTAGTGTTAAACTTTATATTAACTGAGTAACATCTTCCTAATGAGAAGTACTATATTAAATATAAACCCATTATGTTGTTTAAAAAAAAAAAAAACTCAAGTAGAAACCTGACTTTATACCCCAAGGAACTAGAAAATAAAGAACAAATTAAGGGCAATGTCAGCAGAAGGAAGGAGATAATAAAATCAGAGTGGAAATAAATGAAATAGACTAGAAAAACAATAGAAAAGAATAATGAAACTAAATTGGTTTTTCAAAAAGAACAAATTTATCAATATTTGGCTAGATTAATTAAGGAAAAAAGAGAGAAGACAAATAAGAGACATTACAACTGATGCTACAGAAATCCAAAGGATCATAAAAGACTATGAACAATTATACATTGACAATCTAGAAGTAATGAATGAATTCCTAGAAACATACAACCACCGTGATGGAATCATGAATAAAGAGAAAATGTGAACAGACTAATAACAAGTAAGGATATTAAAAGAGTGTTCACAAACTCCTGTCAAAGAAGACCCCAAGACCTCATGGCTTCACTGGTAACATCTAATAAACATTTAAAGAAAAATTAATGCTAATCCTTTTCAAACTCTATCTAAAAATTGAAGAAGAGGAAGCACTATCAGGTTCATTTTATAAGGCAAATGTTACCCTGATACCAAAGCCAAACAAGGGCACTGTAAAAAAGAAAATTACAGTCCAGTATCCTTGATGATTATAGATGCAAAACTCCTCAGCAAAATACTAGCAAGCCAAATTAAATAGCACATACAAGGATCACACACTCTGAGAAATAGGCTTTATCCTTGGGTGCAAGAGTGGTGTGACAGATGCAAATCAATAAATATGATACATGTTAACAGAATGAAGAAAAAAGCCACATGATCATCTCAATAGATGCAGAAAAAGCAACTGACAAAATTCAACATATTTTCATGATAAATCTCAACAAATTAAGGGTAGAAGAAATTTATCACAACATAATAAATACCATATATGACAAGTCCACAGCAAACATTATACTCAGTGTTGAACAGCGGAAAGCTTTTCCTTTAAAACCAGGAACAAGGCAAAAATGCCCACTCTACTTCTATTCAGTATAGTACTGGAGTCCTAGCCAGGTCAAGTAAGCAAGAAAAAGAAATGAAAGATATTCACATCAGAAAGGAAGAAGTAAAATTGCCTTTGTTTACAAATGACATGAGTTTATACATACCAGCAAGGAGCTATTCAAGAAACGAAGAAAACAATCCCATATACAGCAGCATGAAAAAGAAACTTAGAAATAAATTTAACCAAAAAGTGAAATATATATACTCTGAAAATGATAAAATATTGATGAAATAAATGAAAGACAAATAAATGAGAAGGTATTCTGTGTTCACGGATGGAAACAATTAATATTATTAAAATGCCCATACTATCCAAAATAATCCACAGACTGAATGCAATCCCTTTCAAAATTCCAGTAACATTTTTCACAAACATAGAAATCCTAAAATACATATAGAACCAAAGAAAATCCCGAGTAGCCAAACCAATTTTGAGAAAAAGGGACAAAGTTGGAGGCATCACACTATCCGATTTCAAAATATACTACAAACCTATACAAATCAAAACAACATGGTACTGGCGTGAAAACAGACACATAGACCGTTGGAACAGGATAGAGAGCCCCAAAATAAATCCACACATTTACACTTCATTGACCTTCAACAAAGATGGCAAGGACACAAAATGGAGAAAGAACAGAGCCTTCAGTTAAGTGTATGGGAAAAACTGAATATCCATGTTGAAATGAATGAAATTGAACTCTTATCTCGCACCTTATAAAAAAATAAACTCAAAATGGATTAAAGAGTTAAACATAAGACCTAACCCTCTGAAACTGAGTCTGTAAGACTACCAGAAGAAAACAGGAAAAAAAGCTACTTGGTATTGATCTGAGCAATGATTTTTTGGCCTCTAAAAGCACAGAAAATAAAAGCAAAAATAGAGAAATGGGATTGCCTTAAAATAGAAAACCTTAATGCAGCAAAGGAAACAGTTAACAGAGTGAAGGGACAACCTACTGAATGGGAGGAAATATTTTCAAACTACGCATCTCATAACAGATTAGTATCCAAAATAGGCACGCAATAAAAGAAATAAGATATTAAAAACGGGCAAAGGGTCTGAGTAGACATTTTTTAAAAAACATACAAATGGCCAACAGGCATATAGAAAAAATGCTCAACATCACTAGTCAGCAAGAAATGTATCTGGGACTGTGGGCACGGACCACCACACCTGGTTAATTTTTGTAATTTTTTTTCTTTCTTTTTTTTTTTTTTTTTTGTAGAGATGGGGTTTTGTTACGTTGCTCAGCCTGGTCTCAACCTTCTGGGCTCAAGTGATCTGCCTGCCTTGGCCTCCCAAAGTGCTATGTTTATAGTCCTGAGCCACTGTGACTGGCCTCATAGTCTCTCTTAGTCCATATATACATACGCACACATATATACACACACACATACATATATACACACATACATATATATACACATACATATATGCATACATGTATATACATACATATATATAGTCATGTACTTCATAATGGCATTTCAGTGAACAAGGGATAGTGATCCCATAAAATTATAGTATCATATTTTTACTGTAACTTTTCTATGTTTATATATATTTAAACATACAAATACCATTTTGTTATAATTGCATAGCAAGTATAGCTTTATTGCATAGCAATTATAACAAAATAATTGGTATCTTGATTGTCAAAATAATTGACAATCTTGACATAAGGGACAAGAATATGTTTTAAGAATTGTTCCATACAGCAATTGGCTATACCATATATTTTACGTGTGTAGTGGGGTATATCATCTAGGTGTATGATTGTACAAAAACAAAATTGCTAATGATGCTTTTCTCAGAACGTATCCCCATGATGCATGACTAATTTGTTTAAAAGATGGGAGCATCCTGGAAAACCTGATTGTAATTGTTGCATTTTATTCCATTATAAAGGCATATTATCATTTACCTGTCCTTCTGTTATGGGACATTGTTTTCAATTGTTATCACAACAAGTCCTTAGAGAAATCATTAACACATCCCTTGTTTTTTTGTAGGTAAATTCTTAAAGGTGGAAACACCGGGGCAAAATTTATGAGTCTTTTCAAGACCCTTGAAAAAACAGAGGAAACTTTCCTCCTGAAAGCTAGAACTGACATCTATATGGCAGCATATGAGAATACTTGTCTCTCTGAGTTTTTGCTGTCCTGCATGCTGCTATCAGTGTGTATTGATTGGAAAAATTGATAATTCTCTAGGGAGGACTTGGACCAAAAGAAAGGAATTAGTTTCCAGCTCTGAGGTTTAGTTTAAAGAGGAAAAAACCAAGCAAACTAATAAAGAACAAAACTCTTATTCTCTTAGGTCAACCAAAGGAATTGACCAGAAGTGCATACATCTGGGCATTATTTCAAGTTTTCTGTGTCATTATTTCAGAAATCCTGTTTTGCACAGTGGATGTTTTTCTTTTTCCCTAGTCCCATGCTCACAAACTCTTAAATTTTGTTTTCCTTTACTGGATCATAAAGGTCATATTTAATTTACCTAATAGAACCAGTTGATGGAAATCTATACAGTAGAAGATATATTAGGCTTGAGAAGCTAAGAACATTTTGTTCCTGCTTCTGTGCTGCTCGCAGCATGTTTTAAATACGACCCAACATTTGTTAACAGATACCACATGTCACCATCTTTAAATGACCTTATCCATCTTATCACCACAATTTCAAACTAAGAAAGAAAGAAAGAAAAAATAAAACCCACCACCAATTGATTCTGAATGAAGCTGCCTGTTATGTCCATATGATCTTGAAGTTGCCTGTTAACTGTCAGCAACCTTGACAGTAATTCTCAGCAATATTTTATCATTTACCAGACTATGTGGAAAATTAAAATTCTTGAAAAACATCTCTTTAAAATTTTGTCTTTTTGGCTGTCTAATGATAGTGAAAGGAAAGAAACTATTTGGTTAATTTGATCCTTCTAGATAAGCAAACCCAGTAATTCAAGTCTAGGAATGAATCAAGAGGGCTGCATTCACCCCCCCAGCCCTACCATTCATGCCTTTGCCACTCCAGAGGGACTCACAGCTCCTCCTTCCTGCTCTCAATTCAGTCCTTTATCAAACGGGGCAGATAACATCTTTCTTAGGTAGTTTTTGGAGTTTCTTTAAGGATAAAATATATTTTAAAAAATCTCAATAAGTGCTATGTCAGTGTTCGGAGTCAGAACCACAATTTAGGCCTTATAGTGTTTTTAAATTTTCTATATATTTTTTAAAAAGCTTGGATTAGCTCAATTGCCTTTAATTATGAGTAACAGGTCAATAGGATTAGTCAACTGGTTTATAATAATTGACCTTTGTAGTTTGATATGTTTTCTTTTTCTATTTTAATAATTTTTATACCAATTTGACTAAGTGCTAAAATGCTTAAATTTATAGTATTTTATGAATGCTAATTTTTTTTTTTTCGGTTTCATAAATGGTTGTCTCACAGCCTTTCTCCATAGTGTATTTTATCTACATTTGAACAACTAAGAACTTTTTAATCAGTGTGACAAGGTGACATTAACAATTCTTTTTGTCTCTAATAATTGGTGTTTATTATATCTCAGCACTACATCCAGAAGAGGTAATTTTTCCAGCTAACTTACAGAGCAATACTAATGAAACCCCAGATTATATACCAATATTAGCATTGTTCGTAAACAATACTATAATGTGACCTCCTAGAATTTTGTCATTCCCTTTTGTTCAAGGATAAATTCCACCAATCTAAGCATATGGTTGTCAGAAGAAAATATCACTGATTTCATTGTGTGACAACACTGATACTGTCCTCAGCACCTCTTTGAATGTCATTAAGAAAGCCAAAAGGCTCCAAAAAACATTGGTTATCTGCGTGTAATTTATTGGAGATTCTGTAGGGTAGATCCAATGAAGTAAAATCATGTGCCCTGCAGGTAACAAAACCAGCCTCCTTAATGGATAATTTTGGCTATCTTCTGTTTCTAGAGGTGACCTTTGTTGGTCTTACCTGCCTTTTCAGGGGCCTTATATTCTTCCTTCCAAAATCATACAGTGCTTTCTCTGAAAAGGGTCCTTCTTTTAGGTTTATTTAGCACCTGAGTAGTGGGGAAAGTGAGGTCATGCTAGTTCTTGTGTGCCAAGGACATTCCAGAGCTTCTAATTTTAAGGCCTTCACCCTCTGTGTCTTTCTGACCCAGCTTTGACTTCAAAACTGAGCAGTGACTCTTTCTCTTTACAGTTCTGCCATAGTTATCTGAATCCTCTCCCTGGTTATAAATGCTTCTTTTCAATAAGTAATTACACTAGATAGAAAAAAGAAGAGACAAGAATATATTTTAAGAACTATTATCAAGTCGGATATGGTGGCTCATGCCTGTAATCCTAGCACTTTGGGAGGCCGAGGCATGTGGATTGCTTGAGCCCAGGAGTTTGATACCAGCCTGGGCAACATAGCAAAACCGTCCCTACTAAAAATTAAAAAAACTAGCTGGGTATTGTGGCATACTCCTGTAGTTCCAGCTACTCAGTAGGCTGAGGTGGGAGGATCACCTGAGATTGGGAGGTCAAGGCTGCAGTGAGCTGAGATCACACCAGTGCACTCCAGCCTGGCAACAAGAAAGAATATGAGAGTGAGACCTTGAATTAAAAAAAAAAAAAAAAAAAAAAAGAGCCATTATCATCATGCCAAGATTTGAATATGAGTACTTTCATTTTGGAAGTGGTTAAGGTGCTTTCCAGACATATGAGAAATAAGGATCAGGCCACATTTCAAGATTTGTCTTTCAGCTTTAGGCATTGGTGCTCAGTTCCATCTGTGATCTGAATTTCATGGTGGACAGACATTGAGTCTTCTTGAGCACAGTTTTACGAAGATTAGTTTTGCCAACCAGGAGGATTTATTGGCAAAGCGGTGTGAATTGGAACGTGGGGAGCAGATAGAGTGGTTAGGAAAAGCTTGCGGCGGTCTGGGGTACAGGCAGCGTGCAGTCAGCAAGGAGAGTAGTAATACTCTGTGAAAAGGGAGCCAGAAACAATATAGGGATAGAAATTAACAGGCTTCAACAAATGACTAGATGTAGGAAAGGGGCTTAAAAAGGAAGAAAGAGTCAAAAATGATTCCTAAGTTTTGAACCTGGCTACTGGTGAGAGCAGCAATGAAGACTGGCAAATCACATGGAACAGGATTGTGGGAAGGATAATGTTTTGAGTTCAGGCAAATTGAGTTTGATGTGTCAGTAGGTCATCAAGTATCTGTAGACTATAGATCAAAACCACATAATTAGTATTTAGATCTAACTTTTTGCATTAAGATATTCCACCATTGCATGCTAGAGATACTCTGATTTTTTATTTCCTCTTGTGTTTTTTCCTGTGCTTATTAGGTTTTCTTGCCAAAATGAGGCATCTGTAGCTTAAGGATACAAGTTACTCATCCAAAATAATGTCAGACTTAGGAATGTATGATTTCCAGAACTGGAGTACTAACATTGCCCAGATGTTTTTAAGCTGTGGTGGTAAATCCACCCAGATGTCTCTGATTGCATCTAGTTTGTCTTGAGTTCTTTGCTCATCTTGTGTGGTTCTCTTCATTTAATCTGCTATAAATCAGTATAGCTTTGAATTTTTTTATAGGCAGTTTGTGGAGCTCCAATGATATGAACATGGAGAAAGCAGGCTTTATAAAGCTATTCTTAGATCTCATAATAAATCAGTGAATATTAGAGAATACAGAACTTTGGGACTGAGCGGATACTTAAGGATAATTTAGTTCAGTTCTTTCATTTTATATTTTTGAGGATTTGGGAGACTTTATGAAGACACAGAACAAGATAGTGGCAGAGCTAGGATTAGACACCAGCAATATTTGGTTTAATATTACATAAGAGGATTTTGAAAGGCATGCTGCTTTTTTGGCATTTTAATGAAAACAAAATGTATGGCAAATAGAGTAATTCTTTATCTCTCTTCATTTTTCTGCATTATCCATTTTTTCCCCTTGTATGGGGACATTTCCATCAACTTACACTCTTATTTCCTCCATTAAAAAGTAAAATAAAACTCCCTCACTTGACCCCACATCCCTCTAGCTTACTTTTTGTTTTCCCTTACACTAAATCTCTTATAAGGAGCCTGTCTGTACTTACTCTTTCCTGCTTCTCTCCATTCGTTCTCTTTCTTATTTTTATTGAAGTGAAATTCACTTAATATAAATTAACTATTTTAAAGTGATCAATTTTGTAGCATTTACTGCATTCAGAATATTATGCAACCACCACCTCGATCTAGTTCCAAAAACATTTTTATCAGCCCCAAAGAAAATTCTAAGTCCTTCTTAATGAAGTGGCTCCCCATTTCTCTCTTTTTCCTAGACCCTGGAAACCACCAATCTGTATTCTCTCTTTATTTATTTACCAATTCTGTATATTTCACATAAATGGAGCCGTATAGTATGTGACCTTTTTGTGTCTGATATCTTTCACTTAGCATAATATTTTCAATTTCCAGCTGTGTTGTAGCATGCATTAATACTTCATTTCTTTTTTAATGGCTAAATAATAATGAATTGTTTAATCATTCTCTTAAACCTACTCCAATTTTTTTTTTTTTTTTTTTTTTTTTAAACAGAGTCTCACTCTGTTGTCCAGGCTGGAGTGCAGTGGCATGATCTTGGCTTACTGCAACCTCCGCCTCTTGGGTTCAAGCAATTCTCCTGCCTCAGCCTCCCAAGTAGCTGGGACTACAGGTGTGTGCCACCATGCCAGGCTAATTTTGTGGTATTTTTTAGTAGAGATGTGGTTTCACCACATTGGCCAGGCTGGTCTCGAACTCCTGACTTCAAGTGATCTGCCTGCCTCGGCCTCCCAAAGTGCTGGGATTACAGGTGTGAGCCACTGTGCCCAGCCCAAATGTTCCTTACCTCCCCATTTTCAAAAGTGTTCTTGTCATGATCACCAGTGACCATTAAGTTGCCAAATCCAATGAGGATGTTTCAGTCTTCATTTAACTAGATTTATCAGCAGCATTCAACATAGCTGATCATTCATTTCTATGAACTACATTCTTTGCTTGGGTTCCAGCTACGCACATTCTCTTGGTTTTCTTCCTGGGTCATTAGGCATTCCTATGACTTCTTTGCTGATTGCTTCTTATCTCTTAAATCTTAATTTGGGGTGCTGAAGGGTCATTCCTTGGACCATCTCTCTTCTTGATTTACTCTGTTGGTTATCTCATTTAATACTACTGTTAATGTTTAATTTTCAAAAAGTCATGAGTTTATGCAAATGTATAATGAATACATCTTCAATATTTATCACCTTTATTAATGAGGGAACCAGTAAGATGTTAAAGCTAGTTCAATAAATATTTGAAGAGCTATATATTTTAGCAATTTTGTACAGGAATGTGTTGCATAATAAAGAATTCATCTGAAATTTTCCCCAGTTCCCGAGAGAGCTTATAATCCCTGGAATCTCCTGAATAACAAGAGAGTCTTTGTAATTCACAGTGAGCCTCTAGGACCACACCTGAATTTATGCAAATGAAGTGACTCATGGTGGACCCCTAGACATTTTTGGGACAGGGACTGGTCATTCTATACACACACACCACAAAATTAGAAGGTTGGGGCTTTGAGCCAGATGACATCAACCTGACCTCTGAAGAGTGGAAGGAAGCTAGAGACTGAGTTCATGGTTAATGATTCAATCAACCATGCCTGTGTAATGAAATCCCAATAAAAACTCTGAACAGCAAAACTTGGGTGGGCTTCCAGGATTATTGATACATGGTTATGTGCCAGGAGGGTGATGTATCCTGAGGACAAAGAAGTTTTGTGTTTGTGTTTGCCTATGTGTCTCTTTATTTAGATGGTCCTGACCTGTATCCATTATAGTGAACTGTAATTGTAAATCTAGTGCTTTTCTGAGTTTTGTGAGTCATTGTGGCAATGATCAAATCTGATGAGATAGTGGGAACCTCCACACTTGTAGCCAGCTGGTCATAAGTGAGGGTGGCCTGGCAACTTTGGAGAATGCAGCAAGTGTCTGAAGTAAAAAGAGTCTAATGGAGGACTGTGCCCTCAACCTGTGAAGTCTCCAGATTTAGCATCAGATTTGCATTGCAGAATAAGTTTCAGGATTAGAAACAAAACAGATTAATATTTTGCAGGCTAATAGACCATGGTTTTCTATTGAACAGAAATTGTTTATATCACTATTAGACTAAATTCTGTAAGTTAGTTGATAACTTCATTAAGTCTGAGACATAAAATCAAAATCTTAATATTTTATAGAACCATGGCTCCCAAAATTTTTAGCTTGTAGCTCAGTCCTGATTTTTAGACTAGTACTACTTGATTGTCTACGAAGCATGAAAACTTAATGTATCTAGAATTTAAAGCCCAATCTTCTTGCCCCAGATATGCTTGACGTGGACTCTTTCTCATCTGTAAATGGATTATTGAGCCTGTCCAGCCACTTGGCCTTCTTGCTGCCCAAAATGTAACACATGTCCACTCTTACTGATCTCTTTCTAAAACACTCTTCATGGTTTTTATTCCTCATCTCTTTTATCTCTTTGTTCAGATGTCGCTGTGATGAGACATCCTCTATTTAGACCTTCGTCACCTGTCTGCACTCCTCCAACCTTGCTCCTTGCTCTGAATCGTTTTTCTCCATAACACTTGTCAACATGCAACATGATATATGATTTGATTATTTTGTTTTTTGTTGTTGTCATTCATGAAAATGTAAGCTCCATGAGGGCAAGCGTTTTTTGTTTATTTGTTTGCTTGTTTTATTCATCAAAGTCTCCCTAGTGCCTGGAATAGTTTCTGGCACATAGGAATTCAACAAACATTTGTTGAATAATGAATAAAATGTGACCTTATGCAACTGTTGAAAAGGAAAGGAACACAAGCATATCACCTGCAATTTTATATGCAAATAAAAGCTATTGATTGTAGTAGTTTTAGGTAGCTATATAATTAATTCCATGGTTCGGAATTGATTTAAGAGGCAGCTTGCAAGCCATTATTAATGTCAATTTAATTACTTTAGAGTTACAGCTCATTTTGAACCCCAAACAGAATTACCCATCTTGAACACCACTTTACTCATCAGACTTGACTCTGTTAATGACGCGGTGAAAACTGCCATTAGTTATTTTCAATAATCTTTTCCCTTAGTCAATAATTTTTCATTTGCAAGTAACAGATATATACTTAAACTATCAAAGTTATATAGTTTGTTGATAGTAATTCACATTGCTTTCTTTCTATTTTTCCCTTGCCAATCCTGAAAATAGTTGCATTTTGCCTTCCCTGCCTTAGTGCGGTTGAGTTGCAGGGTCAAAGCAGAAACAGCCTGAGGTCAATTCTCTTCCTGTTTTTTTTTTTTTTTTTTTTTTTTTTTTTTTTTTTTTTCAGTTTAGAAAGCTTAAGCACTTGAGAGTTTCATGGTAGGGTGACCTAGCATGGGAAGAGAGAAGTTGGTATTATTGAGGAGACAGTGATGACAGAAGAAATGAGAAAGGGAACAAATATTTTTTTCTGGAGACTAAGAAATGACCACACTTGAAATTCCCTGAGCACTTAATTATGGCTGCTGTGTTGTCTCCCAAGAACGTGACAGAGCTTGGAAGAAAATGGCTGTATGTTGCTTCTAGGGCTGGTCTTTACAGAAGAAGGGTACTACAAGGTGTCTCATTGAATCCAGTGGAAGTAAACAAAGTTGGGCTTCATGAGGGACTAAGATTGGAAAGCATAAAATCTGTTAGGAGCCAAGGAAAATGGCAATACCATCTCTCTTAGTTCATTTTATGCTGCTACAACAGAATCCGGTAGCACCTCCTTATTCATGGTTTCAGTTATCCATGATAAACCACAGTCTGAAAATATTGAATTGACAATTCCAGAAATAATTCATAAACTTTAAGTTGCATGCCATTCTGAGTAGCGTGATGAAATCTCACGCCATTCTGTTTCATCCCACTCTGAACGTGAAGCATCCCTTTCTGCAGCACATCCACGCTGTCTATGCTGCCTGCCTGTTACTTAGTAGCCATGTTCTTATCAGATCAACTGTCACAGTATCCCAGTGCTTGTGTTTAAGTAATACTTATTTTACTTAATAATGGCCCCAAAGTGCAAAAGTAGTAATGCTGGAAATTTGTCTAAAGAGAAGCCATTTAAAGCTTCCTTTAAGTGAAAAGATGAAAATTCTTAATATGCTGAGCTTGCTAAGATCTACGGTAAGAATGAATCTTCTATTGGTGAAATTATATTCTTATAATTTTTCTACTTTATTGTTGTTAATCTCTTACTGTGCCTAATTTATGAATTAAACTTTAACATACGTATGTAATGAGAGGAAAAAACATAGTATATAAAGTTCAGTACTATTTGTTGTTTCAAGCATCCACTGGGGGTCTTGGAATGTATCTCCAGTGGATAAGGAAGGAACTACTGTACTATTGAGTGGGTAATTTATAAAGAGCAGACATTTATTTCTCACAGTTCTGGGGCCTGAAAATCCAAGACCAAGGCACTACCGTTTGGTGTCTGGTGAAAGCTGCATCCTCTGGAGGAGAGGAATGCTGTATCCTCACATGGCAGAAATGGGGAAGAGCAAAGTAGGTGAACACTGTGCTGCATGAAGCCTCTTTTAAAAGAAACTTAATTCCGTTAATGAAGGAGCAGCCCTCATGGCCAGATTACTTCTTAAAGGCCAGATTTCTTGATACTACCACATTGGCAACACCAGAATTTTGGAGGGATTAAGTTTCAACATGAATTTTTGAGTGAACAAACCATTTAATCCATAGCACCATCTCTCTCTGAGCTGAGTCTTCTTTCCCCCTTTGAAGGCTAGCTTTGCCTGCTTCAAAAATGGCTTCCCCCAGACTGGATTTATCTCACTTTTGATTCCAAGAAGGACGCTGGAAGAGTCAGTCAGGTTTTGTCTAGCATCAGGGCATTGGAAGTTGCTGTTACCAATTCTCCAGGAGCATTGTGAGTGGGAGCTGAGAAGAAAGATGGGAAAGTTAGTGAATTTATTAGTCACTATACTTTGAAAGTCTAGTACCCAGAACGTTGTTATGGCTATTTCTGGTTTCTGGGACAGAAGCAGTTTGGTATTCAAGATAAAACTCCTGTCCAAGAAAGCCTGTTTGGATGGGAGAGCAAAAAAAGCTTCTGGACTGAATTGAAAGATGGGGTTGGTTCTTCTTCACCAAAAGAAAAATATAATCATCTACTGATGAGATACTTAAAAAAAAAAAAAAAGTCAATTCACTTGTATATCATGAATGGATAGATGTGGGGCCAATTTACTGTTATGTGTGAAAGGCTAAATGGAGCAGTCGGGGCAATAGCAACCTCAGCATTAGATCTTTATGTAGTTAAAACCAAGCTACTGTTCCAGGATCCTAAATACTCTTATAGGTTGGTAAGAAAAGAAAGGGAAGAATAGACTGCTTCTTTTCTCCTTATTTCTAAAAACCTGGCTCTCAGTTATATTAAAATGTTAATCTGTCTCCATGGCCGTAGTAAATACTTTGATTACATAAAAATGAATTGCAAATGAGCGAAGAGCATATGCTAGAACTATGAGAAATGAGTAGTACATATTTTCAAATAATGTAGTAGGTTGGAATTTTATAGATGACTGGTAAATTGTTAAATGCAATGAATAAATAAAACAATGTGTAGTTTTATATTCTGATTGCAGGAAATATTTTAGTAAACGTACAGAAATTTACTCTGAAAGTTCGTACTTGAGTATGAACTCTAGAACACCTTATGTAACAGAAAATAAAATACTTACCTTAGGAATCTAAAGCCAAAAACACTTAAGACTAGAATGTAAGAAAGTTTATCACAGATCGTTAAGAAAATAAAGAGCTGCAGTGAACATAGGCATGCATATATCTTTATAATAGAATGATTTATAATCCTTTGGGTATGTACCCGGTAATGGAATTGCTGGGTCAAATGGTATTTCTGCCTCTAGGTCTTTGGGGAATACCACACTGTCTTCCACAAGGGTTAAACTAATTTACACTCCCACCAACAGTATAAAGCATTCCTTTTTCTCCTTATCCTCACCAGAATCTGTTGTTTTCTGACTTTTTAATGATTACCGTTCTGCCTGGAGTGAGATGGTACCTAATTATGGTTTTTATTTGCATTTCTGTAATGATCAGTGATGTTGAGCTTTTTTTCATGTGTTTTTTGGCCACATGAATATCTTCTTTTGAGAAATGTCTGTTCATATCCTTTGCCTACTTTTTAATGGGGTTGTTTTTATGTGTGTGTAAATGTGTTTAAGTTTCTTGTAGACTCTGAATATTAGATCTTTGTCAGATGGATAGATTGCAGAAATTTTCTCCCGTTCTGTAGGATGTCTGTTCACTCTGATGATAGTTTCTTTTGCTGAGCAGAAGCTCTTTAGTTTAATAACAAACACATGGAATCAACTAACCCAATTGTTCATTAAGATAGACTGAATAAAGAAATGTGGTACATATATACCATGGAATACTATGCTGCCACAAAAAGGAATGAGATCATGTCCTTTGCAGGGATGTGGATGGAGCTGGAAGCTGTTTTCCTTAGCAAACTAACCCAGGAACAGAAAACCAAACCCAGTATGTCCTCACTTCTAAGTGGGAGCTGAATGATGAGAACACCTAGACACACTGGGGGAAACAATACACACTGGGGCCTGTCAGTGGGGGGTAGGGGAGGGAGAGCGAATGGATGCTGGGCTTAATTCGTGGGTGATGGGTTGATCTGTGTAGCAAACTACCATGACACACATTTACCTATGTAACCAACCTGCATATCATGCACATGTACCCTGTAATTTAAAGTAAAAGTTGAGGAAAAAAAAAATAAAGAGCTCAAGGGAGGCAAACATACCAATTGTTCAGGGAATACTTAATAGGGAAACATAGTAATGTTTTCTAAAATCTTCAGACTCTTAAAATTAATTTCTATTTTATTAATAGCCTGGCATCTTTTATGCGTATGTGAATGAAAAAAATAATAAATTGAACGATACTCTCTAGTTTGCAGATCAGGCTTTTGTTCTGTTGTTGTTTAGACCTGTTATTCATTTATAAAACTCTTTATTTTGGAAGTATGGAGTTATGTTCATATGGAAGTAAGTTGTTTTTAAATGATATGACTTTTTTTTTTTTCTTCCCTTAGCATTTCGATGTCCGGAAGCGGGAAACCTGATTTAGCTATCTGTTGCCATCTTGGTCTTTATTTTATCTAGGAAGACTAAAGGGCTGCATGTTAACCTCTCCTTGAACTCAGGGATTAATCTAGTTGGTTATTTTAAGTTTATTAAGTAGTATCCATGAGCACAATGATTCCTTTAAGTGACTTTATTAATTAAACAGCTTAAGACAATTGCTTGAGACATGGCTATGGCGAGAAGCCTTGGGAGTACTGAGGTTCTTCTGAGAAAAGGAGTAGGGCACTCTGTCAAAGGCTCTGGAAGGTTCAATTGTGTCTTTTGTTTTATACTTGAAATGCTGGACCTGCTCAATGAATTAGCAGGAAGTGACACATACTGAGTCGTGGACACGCATTCACGTGCCAGAAGACATTATTAATGCCTCAGGAATGGTGGAAAATTGTTTCTTCTACTTATTTTTATAAATTATTATTTCTCCCTCCATTGTACCTAGAGCTAGAGGGAATTGTCATAATAATGTTAGAAGAGGATGATTTCGTATGACATTTGTGAATCCACATTATGCCTATTTGAGATTAAGTGCCCTCAGTGTTTCTGGTACTCAATGCACTGTGGAAGTGAAATAATACCTGCTTGCTCTTCCGGAGTTTGCAGTTTAGCACAGAAAAGAGGGAGACAACGATTGAAAACCAGAAGTAGCTGAAAAATGAGAAAAAAGATCTCTAAACACTAGGCCGGGAGGTTTACCATAGCAGAAAGCTCATGTACACCTGAGAAAATGTTCACCTAAGCTTGGCAATGATTTTGAAGAAGCACAAGTTATGGTACATTTTAAAGGAAGAGTAGTACCAATCTTAATGTCTTAACTAGACTAAGATCTGTGACCCTTAATTGACAAAAACCATCTACAACTGAATTACAAAATATTTCTGAAAGTCAATGAATGAATCTGTATTAGTCAAAAAATATGTTAACTGGTGGATAACGTGATTACAGTAGTATCCATTCTAAAGGAAACAACGTTTATCAGTTGACTTACTTATTTTGCAGTTTCATCTATTTCCCAAAATTATATTAGTGATTTAGAACAAAGCATCCTAAGAATGTAGTACATGGGCTTTGCATAAATACAGCCACATGTACTATAAAATAGATTTTAAACATCAAACTCAGTCTCCCTCCAATCATATGGCTTAAATAGCCAAAGATGTACTATATACTTGTGTAATGTTTTCTCTTTCTTTCTTTCTTTTACCCTTAAAAATGCATTAATTATCATGCTGTATAAATGAAAAAAGATGTGTGATTCCATTTAAAAAATAAATACCAGATTAGGAGGAGCCAGATTGTAAAAGTTTGGATCTGTGACTGCTATTTGCTTTGCCACCTGAATGACACAAAGAACATTGTTTGTGCAGTGTTGTTTGTGCCTCTTTATAGAAATTGCATATTTTCTAATTTGTATACATACATACTTTGTTTCATTGTGCTTTATTGCACTTCTCAGATTTTTACAAATTGAAGGTTTGTGGCAACCCTGCATTCCAACATTCCAACAACATTTTTTCATTTTATGTTACATATTGATAATTATTACAGTATTTCAAACTTTTTCATCATTATTATATCTGTTATGATGATTCATAATCAATAATCTTTGATGTTACTATTGTAATTGTTATGGGGGCCACAAACCACACCCATATGAGATGGCAAACTTAATAAATGGGGATGTTCTGACTGCTCCACTCACCAGCTGGTCCTCATCTCTCTCCTACTTTAGCCTCCCTATTCCCTGAGACACAATAATATTGAAATTAGGTCAGTGAATAACCTGAAAATGACCTCTAAGTGTCCAAGTGAAAGGAAGAGTTGCATGTCTCCCACTTTAAATCAAAAGTTAAAAATAATAAAGCTTAGTGACCAAGGCATGTCAAAAGCTGAGATAGGCTAAGATCATTGATGAAGGTGGATACACTAGTCAGATTTTCAATGTAGATGAAACAGCCTACTATTGGAAGAAGATGCTGTATGGGACTTTCACAGCTAGAGAAAAGACATATGCCTGCCTTCAAAGCCTCAAAGGACAGGTGACTCTCTTGTCAGGGGTTACACAGCTGCTGACTTTAAGTTGAAGCCGATACTCATTTACCATTCTGAAAATCCTAAGGCCCTTAAGAATTATGCTAAATCTACTCTGCCTGTGCTCTATAAATGAAGCCAGAGAGCCTAGATGACATCATATCTGTTTATACATGGTTTAATGAATATTTCAAGCTCACTGTTGAGACCTACTACTTAGACAAAAATATTTCTTTCAAAATATTGCTGCTCGTTGACAACATACCTCATTTCCCAAGAGTCCTGATGGAGTTGTATAAGGAGATTAACAATTAATGTTGTTTTCATGCCTGCTAACACAACATCTGTTCTGTAGTCCTTGGATCAAGGAGTGCTTTCAACTTTCAAGACTTATTTAAGAAATACATTTTTTAAAGGCTATAGCTGCTGTAGACAGTGATTCATCTGATGGATCTGGGCAAAGTAAATGCGAAACTTCTGGAAAGTATTCACTATTCTAAATGTCATTAAGAACATTTGTGATTCATGAGGGGAGGTGAAAACATCAGCATTAATGGGGGTTTGGAAGATGTTGATTCCAATTCACATGTATGACTTTGAGGGCTTCAAGGCTTCAGTAGAGGAAGTAACTGCAGATGTGGTGGAAATAGCAAGAGGTCAGAAAGAAGTGGAACCTGAAGGATGTGACTGAATTACTGAAATCTCATAATCAAACCTGAAAGATGAAAAATTTGCTCCTAATGAATGGGTAAAGAAAGTGGTTTTCTGAGTTGGAATCTACTCCAGGTGAAGATGCTATGAACATCATTAATATGACAACAAAGGATTTAGAATATCGTATAAACTTAATTGATAAAACAGCTGCAGGATTTGAAACTTATGACTACCATCTTGAAAGAAGTTCTACTATGGGTAAAATGCTAGAAACAACATTGTATGCTACAGAGAAATCTTTTGGGAAAGAGTCAATTGATGTGGCCAACTTCATTGCCATCTTATTTTAAGAAATTGCCACAGCGAATCCACCTTTCAGCAACCACCACCTTGATCAGGTAGCAGCCATCAACATGGAGGCAAGACCCTCTACCAGCAAAAAGTTTATGTCTTGCAGAAGACTCAGATGATCATTTTTTTTTTTTAGCAATATATTATTTTTAAATTAAGGTATGCATATATATTTTAAGACATAATGCACAGTGCACTTGTATAAACATAACTTTCATATACATTGGGAACCCAAAACAATTTGGGTGACTCACTTTATCGCTATATTCATTTTATTGTCATTGTCTGGAACCAAACCTGCAATATCTCTGAGGTATACTTGTATATGCCAAGGTTTTTTTTTTTTTGCTCCCCAGACTTTAAATTTCCTAATAATACTCTCTGTCTTTTGTTCACTTTTGAATTTCTTGAAAACACAGCCACACAAATGTGGTCATAAAGGGAATTAAATTAAGAGCAAATACCCATGGTACATGATAAAAGGAACAAGACCCTTCTCGTTCAGAAAGTTTTTTTTCTTAATCTGAAGATATTGAAATAAAGGTATAGCAGGCTTTTGAAGTAAAGTTCCTAGTTTTTGCTTTGAACTTAGACAAGCTTTCCACTAAAAGCTGTCAAAGAGTGCTTCAGGCTCTCAAGTAATGCATGTAAGGAGGTGGGCAGTATTAGAGCCCTCGGAACGGACAAATGTGGAAGGTGGGGAGGAGATGAGAGTGCTACCCTGCACAGTGAAATATTAAAGTCAGGCTTAATATCCTTCCATCCTTGCTCAAAACTGGATCTGTTTTAGTGAAACAATGAGATATTTAATTTATTGGATAGTTTCACATTTTGTGGCTGATTCTATTTTCTACTCTCTTACCTTCCCTCTGAGTAATCCCACCTATTGCCATAAATTTCTTTAAAAATTTTTTAGTCACTTAACTTCAGTTTTTGTCAGCTAATTTCTAGTATTTTTAGGGTCAAATCTAAGGTTTACAGCTAACGAAGCCATTTTCTTTAACAGTATCAAAATAGATCTTTTCAAATGTGTAAGAAATGTCACCTGAAAGGCACTTGAAAAAATTTTAACTGTCTAAAAGAAATATTAGACGTTAATAATATTTTATGTCCTAATTAAGATGTACATGTGACTTTGTAGTGAAAAATTCTGGCCAAAGGTTAATTAGAAATGATAAAGATAGCTGTCATATTCTCTTTTTAAAAATTCATCATTCTTAACCATTCCTTGTCCAGCAATTCTGAGTCCTAAAGAATAAAACATATAGTTATTCCACTAAGAATGATCCAAGCAACTCCTTGATCTTAGCCAAAAGGCCGAGAAGCGATCCAAGCAACTCCTAATGCCACATGTCACCATTCTATGTGCTTGAAATAAATAAATAAAATATGGTCTTTGCTTTGAGAAATGAAAGCAAAAAGCTTTGGGAAGCTTAACTGCTTATCCCCTCCAATTCAGCTGAGTTACATGTCTTCTGAAAAAATCTTGTTTGAAATAGAAAAAGGCGTTTGACTGGGTTAAATGATGTTATTTGGGAATTTTGTAAGTGTTGCAGGGTGAGAACACACATTGCTGATTTTAAATGAAAAGAGCCTTTTCCAAACCACAACCTAGTTCTGGCCCCTACCCCGCCCCTCTCTGCGTCAATCAATTGCCCCCAGGCTTCTTATGGTAAAAATCATGTGTTAACAGTAGGTGAATTTCAATGGCTCTCATAATTACGTTTATGTTTCTTCAAAATATCTGATGGACTGAAACTTTACCCTCCCTCTGCAAAGGGATTATGTATTTGCATGCTCCATCTCAACACCATTTGAGTGCACGGTCATCATCAATACATATCTTAGCTTATTTGAGGGAGACAATGCCATCCCTCAGGCTTTTGTTCTCCTGTGTGCTTGGATCTATAAGTAAATACAATGGTGCAGCAGTCAGCAGGAGGAACCCCTTATTAGATGACTGTTGCTCTGCTCAGGAGAACCCATTGGAAACGCTACTGGGCGATCTCACAGGAAGCTCTCTGTGTGCCAGGGCTTCTCAGCTACATTTTCTCTAACAGCTTTGTGGAATATTAGAATTCTTTTCATTTTTGGTAAGAGAAAACTGGCTCAGAATATACACTATTGGGCCACATGTGGGCTTGTATTATACAACCTGATCTAAAGTCTTAAAACCAAACTAAAAGATGAGGGTAGAATAAAACATTTTGCACTTATTTTAGGTAAATGAGACTCAAGACATTTTTCTCCCCAGGCATATATTTACTGTATATCCAGGTATAAAAATCTAAGGTTATTTTTAATATTTAAACTTTGCTTCAGAAGATATAAGAAAATATACCTATATTTAAAAACAAACCAATCACTACATCTATGCATTTTAACCGTTTTTATTGAGAAAGTTTTCTGTGCATAATAGCTTATCATGATGTGGGTGCTTTGCTGAGGCTTCAGAAATTGTTAGTGCCAGTTCCAATTTGCTTAGTTCATTTACTTTGCACCTAAGTTGTAAATTAATCATTGCTGGTAACATCAATTTAGTTGTAATTAATCATAGAGGGAGGAGTAAAGCAGTCGGATTGGTGCCAGCCATATTAACTGCTTTATCTGATTGCTCTTGTGTAATTTTCCAGCACTTTGATGAATATACAGGCAAGAAATACTTTGGGAGCTTGCAAGAATATTCATATTATATTTGGAAATATACTTGAAAGCACTATAAATAGTTGATTGCTGCTTTACCTGAAGATTTTTTTTGTGGCTATTAGATAAATAACTTTTATACATCGTGTGCGCACTTGCGCGCGCGCGCGCACACACACACACACACACACACACACACACTCACTCTCTATACCCTTGCTTTGGATAAATGATATGTTGATGCTTTCAGAGCTGGTGAAGCTAAAAATGGAAATTTATTTGAAGTCTTGGCTGGACGTTCAAGGTTAGAGAAGAGCGGATACCAACAAATCCAAGTATTGATGTTTCCTATGCAGTTTCCTCTTGTCAAATAAATATTTAGGGGGAAATACCATTCTCATTTGCAAATATGTAATACTTCCTATTCATTGACCAAATACATTGATTTTTACACTATTATAATAAGAGTATACACATAACTTTATTGATAACTAATAGAATTTTAAGTGATTTACAACAGACAAATGACACACTGATATAAAAGGAATAATATACTAAAAATAACATATTTTACAATTTCCGTGAATTATGTCTTATAACTGCCCATCCATTGTATGATGCCATTCATTGCTTTAAATTGAGGACAAATTCCACCTACAACATAGATGTCATTGCTTAGCATGGAGTTTCAAGCTGTATTTTTCAGGCCACAGCAAAACGATAGTTCTGAAAGCTGGCCTTTGCATGCATTCTTGTGAAAGCAGGGGGAAGTCTCTGAAATTCTGCCTTCTGGCTCCTCATTGGTCTCCATGGCAGGGTGGCTGAAATGGTCTCATGCTGGGTGTTCTGGGCTCGTGCTCCCTGCAGGTGACTAGTCCTGCTGGGTCCCTTTGGGCATAGCACTGGCATATACTTCTGAAGTTCAAGGTTCCCGTCTTGACTCTGGTCATAAGATCCCTGTACTTTATAGCCTCCTTAGCACTACCTCAGTCTTTTCCAGGTCCACAAGTTTTCTCTGTACTTTTCTGTCCTCCTATTGGAACATGTAGGAATATCTGGATCCCCAGCATGCAATAAACAGGCCGGAAGATATGGTGCTATCTTAAGTCCACTGCTGAGACAGATTCCTGTTGTTGTGGCACTATGATGAACGTGGGAATTCTCTAAGAGATGTAAATGTTCTCAGGCTACGCCCAAAGAAACGAACCAAGCGAGAACATCTGCCCTGGAATTTCCTTTGAGTTTTGACCTCCCAGAGCCAGAGAGCAAACTCACCTCTAAAATCTCACACTTCTCTTTATTTCCTTTCTTCCCTTGGCTCTTCCCAGTCCCAGGCTCTTCCTAGATAATGTCCTCCTCCTTTAACTTCCTGTTTTATAGGAATTTCCCCTTGGTCACATTCTCCCGTTGTCTCTAGGCTATGGATGGTAGTAAAACTTTATGATCCGAGTTTCCCCAGTTTGGCATTTACTATGTAGACCAATATTTTAGTATTTAGAAAAGCTTTCTGTCTCTCACTCCTCTGCATCCAGTCAATAACTGGAGGAGTAGGAGTGGGAGGGAGTACCCTTGAATAGGAGCAAAATCCCTTCTAGGAATACTTCCCTAGGGAAAGGATATACTTCAAAATATGACAAAGGTATATAGTAAAAGACAAGCCTTTATCTACCCGTGTCTCTCAGGCAGTCAGCTACTCTTGACAGAAATACTCCCTTCTTGTGTCTTATATCTTCACTTCCCAGGGGTGCTCTATACCTTTACATGTTCATATATGTACTTTTTATTTTTAAGACAGTTTGTAACATACTGTGCACACTCTTCTGTATCTTCCATTTTTTTTACTTAATATTTATTTATCAATATGTATCACTATCCATAGAGCAGTCTCATCCTTTGTAATGGCTGCATAGTATTCAAATATAATGAAGTAAGATGATTTACTTAACCAGACCCCAACTGGTTTTTTCTAGTTTTTTTTTTTTTTTCTTACAAACAATGCTGTGATGAATATCCTTCAATATATATTATTTTGAATATGTTCAGGTTAATCTGTAGAATAAATTTTTATAAGTAAAATTGCTGGGTCAAATATATTTTTTATTTCGATAGATATGGCCAAATTCTTTGCAACAGAATTGTTCTGACTTACAGTCTTATCAACATAAACAGGAATGTCTGTTTCCCTTTGCCTTTACTAAGAGATTGTAACTTTATTTTTGAGAGTGAGAGGTAAAAAATGGTGTCTCACAGCTTTCATTTGCATCTCTCTTGTTATGAGTGAAGTTGAATGTTGTATAAGTTTTTAAGAGCCTTTTGAATTTTCATTTGTTCTTATTCTCTTTTTATCTGTTGATTTAGTAATTTTTTTTTTTTTTCCTCAAGACAGTGTCTTGCTCTTTTGCTCAGGTTGGAATGCAATAGCAAGATCTCGGCTCACTGCAACCTCCACCTCCTGGGTTCAAGCGATTCTCATGCCTCAGCCTCCAGAGTAACTGGGACTACAGGCACCCGCCACTACCCCCTGCTAATTTTTGTATTTTTGATAGAGTCAAGGTTGGGCAGGATGATCTCGAACTCCTGACCTCAAGTGATCTGCCCACCTCGGCCTCCCAAAGTGCTGGGATTACAGGCCTGAGCCACTGTGTCCAGATGATTTAGTAATTTTTCAGGAACTTTTTATGAATTAATAATATTGGCTCTTAATTTTGGGTATGCCATTTTACTTTTAAAACTTAGTTTGTCATTTGTCTTTTAGCTTGTTTATAATGTATTTTTATATACAGAAAATTTTTGTTATGTAGTCTGATTAATCAGTTATCTATTCTTTCTTAGTTTTGTGGCATATTAGAAAAGACTGTACAACTCTGAGACTATAAAAATAATTCTCCCAAGCTATTCACACTTCTATAATATCATTTTTTATGTTTAAATATTTAATTCATCTGGGATTTACTTTGGTGGAAGGGGCAAGATAGGGATTGAATTTTTTTCTAGATGGTTACTGAGTTGTATCACACCATTCATTGAATAATCCATCCAATCCATTTACCTTATTTGAAATATAAATTTTATTATATATGCTATGATATAACATAGTAACATGTCATGTATTATATGGTATAATAATATATAATGTTTATTTTTGACTTTCTAGTCATTTTTTGATCAGTCTGTATATTCATTTACCAGTATGACATAACTTTAAATATTTGTGTAATTTGTTGAAGAAAGTATAAAATTTTTTTTTTTTTTTTTTGGTTTATGATATTGCGTTCTGAACTTAAGTGATTAAAACAAGTAACTAGAGGAAGTCATACTTCACCTGGAAATAAATTACAAATGACAATAATATTCTCAAAGAAGAAAATTATAACACAGAACCAACTTAGAAATTAGTCTCATACGTACATATCATTGCTACACTGTGAGCACATGGCTCATGTCAAAAGTTGTCAGAGAGGTCTGACAAATATCGGTGTCTAATGTGGCATTTAAGAGAACAGCAACTTGGCAACTGCAATGCTGTTTTAACAGGTACAATCTTTCCTCTTGGAAGTATACTCCTGATGTTGATTTTCTTACCTGAGTAATGTGACTTACACTAGTGACTCTTAATTAGATCGAGTCAGAGACTAAGTAGCCAGAAGAATTTAGCACAGACATTAATCCTCTCTGGAGAATATTAGCCTGAGGCTGACAGATTTAGAAACAAGGTCAAATTCAGTGAAACATATTAGTAATACCAAGGTAAAACAGAGAGATTTCACTTTCTGGAGAAAACAGTATTACCACTGTATACCGTACTATAATCAGCTCTTTTTTGAAATCAATCAAAGTTTTTATATCACATTTAGGTACCAAATAGTATACACCTACAAATGTGCACAGTACAATTCTATATTTGGAGTGAAATGTGAAGTCCTCCCTTCCAGAGAGAGCACCCAGAAAGAGTACCGTGAGCACATTTTCTTGACCACTGTTTCAGAATTCATCTATGAGAGATTTTTTATTTTTTGTTTCATTCGTTTTGTTTCGCATCTTGATTATATTACTTAGTTTGTAGTGGATTTCTTCCCATGTCAACACATGGCTTTTTCATTTGTGTTAAATTTTGCATTAACAATTT
The DNA here is from genome assembly GCF_008728515.1 of Papio anubis. Taxonomy (NCBI): domain Eukaryota; kingdom Metazoa; phylum Chordata; class Mammalia; order Primates; family Cercopithecidae; genus Papio; species Papio anubis. The sequence continues at coordinate 117,896,841 of NC_044980.1, forward strand.
TCTCTTTATAAAATTCATTATCAGTATTATAATTCTAAATTATAGAAATAAATTCTTATCACTAATTCAGCAAAACAAAGCTACAGTTAATGAAATAGAAAAAACTCTGAAAATTTTATTTTCATTCATCAAATGTGCAAAAATATGGAGAAATGGACATACTAATACATTTCTGCATTTCTTTTTGGGTAGTAATATACCTTTTATAAAATAGAGAGCTCCCTGTTATTTGGCTGAGCCATCCCATTTTTGAGCATTGGTACTACATAGATCAAAGCCCCAGAATTCAAGGGCATATGTTGCAAGGCTTTGTATAGCAAAACTCTTCAGTGTAGAAAAAAACTGGAAATGATCTGAGGGTCCATCTATTATGTAATGATTGAATATATCACAGTCAACAACGATATAAAATACTAAACTGAGATTTGAAAAGATAGGTTTGTGCTATAACTATTGAACTAGGTAGATTTTTAGGATGGACTTTTGAGAATAGTAACAAAAAATGTAGTATGGTATGAAATTATTTTTCATTTCCTGTGAAAAAAAGAAACATACACACACACACACGCACAAATGATGTATTAGCCTAGTAAAATTGCCTATATCAATAGTGATATGACTATTATTAGTGATATGATTTGGTGATGTGATTACATTTTCCTTTACAATAATTTGCATACCATGATAAACAATTATGTATTACTGTTGTTATTTTTAAAAGTGAACAAAGTCTGTAATGCCAGCACTTTGGGAGGCTGAGGCGGGTGGATCACAAGATCAGCAGTTCAAGACCAGCCTGGCCAAGATGGTGAAACCCTGTCTGTACTAAAAATACAAAAATTAGCTGGGCGTGGTGGTGGCTGCCTGTAATCCTAGCTACTTGGGAGGCTGAGGCAGAGAATTGCTTGAACCCGGGAGGCAGAGGTTGCAGTGAGCTGAGATCGCGCCACTGTACTCCAGCCTGGGCAACAGAGCGAGACTCCATCTCAAAAAAAAAAAAAAAAGTGAACAAAGAACACTTAGTATGGAAAAATATATGATTGGGATAACCAAGTTTTATAGAAAATACCTTTCTCTCTATTGTCATTTAAAGTTTAATAATTTTTGGCTGGGCGCTGAGATCCAGCCACTGCACTCCAGCCTGGGCGACAGAGCAAGACTCTGTCTCACAAAAACTAAAAATAAAAAAAAAAGTTTAATAATTTTTAAAAGGAGAAATTTTGAATGTTGGTAATCATATTCTGAGTATCAGAAGTAATAATGGGGTACTTACTATATAATGCTCAGTAATATATTGCTTTTTGTTTAGGGATCTGGAATCTTACATTGGTTTCTTTTTTTAAATTATTTTTTATTTCTATTTTGTTTATTTTTTATTATTATACTTTAAGTTCTAGGTTACATGTGCACAACGTGTAGGTTTGTTACATATGTATACATGTGCCATGTTGGTGTGCTGCAACCATTAGGAGATATACCTAATGTAAATGATGAGTTAATCGGTGCAGCACATTGGTTTATCACTTCTTTCCATATAATCCCTGAAAGAGAGAGTACTTCAAAGAAGGCTAAGGAAAATAGCACCTGAGTTCACCTTACCACCCATAGCCTTCCTTTTGCCTGATCTGATGGAAGTCTAGAGAGCAGAGCCAAAGCAGCCTTAACACAGGCCATTATAACTTTTCTCTTTTTTCTTTTTAATTTCTTTTTGAGAGATAGGATCTCATTTTGTCACCCAGGCTGCAGTACAGTGGCGATCATAGCTCATTGTAACCTTGAATTCCTGGGCTTAATGGATTCTCCTGCCTTAGCCTCCTGAGGAGCTGGGATTACAGGCATACACCACCATGCTCAGCTAATTAATACTTTTTTTTGTAAGAGATGGGGTCTCACTATGTTGCCCAGGCTGACCTTGAATGCCTGGGCTGAAGCAGTGCTCCCATCTCGACCTTCCAAAGTGTTGGGATTACAGGCATGAGCCACCTATTATGACATTTCTAAGTCTATAGGAGAGCATCAAGACTTAGCACTGTAATGGTACAAAAATGTGTCTTTGCCAGAATAAAGGAAACAGGACTAGAGGAGGGCACCATATAGGTTTACTTATACTTCTAGTGTTTCATCCACTGGAAAGCATGGCTGAACAGTGTCTCGATATTTATTTTATCAGATTAGTGCTCTTCACCTTTTGGAAGATGAGTTTCTTGCCCTTGATGCCCACCCATGCTCGAGCAAGAAAGAGGAAAAGAAAGATAGGACTTCTATTGCTTAGATGATTCAGGTTAAAAACTAAACATAAAAGGATATCATCTATTAAAACTTGAAAGCAATAATTGATAAGAGATGGAAATTAATCTTCAACTACTTTTTGAAACTTTGGGAGTTCATGAAAATAAGAGCCATATTTTTTTCCAGGCACTTTTTGGTTTCTCAAACCATCTGTGCTTCAAGGAGAATTTAGTTCATATGTCTTTAATTAATTTACACTTAACTCATCAAAATGTTGACTTGTTATTCCAGCTATTTGATGTCTCAGAAATCATACACACATTTTAATATATGTTCAAAAGTCTTTCCCTCTTTTGGATAAGGCAGTCATCATTAGCTAGCAGTAAACAGAACCTGGAAGAGCTTAAGTCTGATTCCAAATGAAAAACTAAGGAAATTCCAAGGGGTTTGAAACTTGGCAAACTACTTTTTACACACATGGTTACAAAATCATTGAAGTGATAAACACGAGAAATGACCAAAAGACATCAAAATCACCACAAGCATAAACAGAGTCTCTAGAAAGCAAAGACATTACTCAGGAGATTGAAATACATACATATTAAGTCTATGTGCCTTAAAGGAAAGAACGCCAAGGTCAGCACAAACAGCCCCAGAACAGCCAACCTGTATGAAATATTGTGCAGAAACCAGTAGGCTAATGTTGCCATGAAAAAGGGCAAATGATATTCTGCAGAAGTTTTGATGACCTTATGACCTTCTTTACTTTTAGGTAAAACATACTAAACACACATATCCCTTGAAAAGCTCCTACATGTTTATATACATAGGCTGGAGGTAACTTTTCTTTTCCCCTGGATTGGATATGTTTTTAGACCAGAATATTTGAATAAAATCTATCATGGATTAATGTTTGATTGTCTAGTTTTACACCTAGCTTAGAGCTTAAAGCATGAATTAAATCTGAACCAATTCTCATGATACATAAGCACAGACTTTTATAGCTGTTTGATCCAGGAACCAGGCATTTCCTTATTGAAGACAGGAAGGAGTTCAGAAACTGCAAACTACATAAGGTGTTCTGGGGTCAAATCCCATGCTAGGACCAAAGGAACCAATTCATGTCCAAGAATGGAGTGTAGAGCAAAGCAGAGGATTCAAGATTCAGATAAATGGATCAATAAAAACACTGAATAGAAATGAGTCAACAGGCACATGAAATAGAAGTGGATCAATGGGAACATGAAGCTGGAGGAATTGGAGCAAGCCAGAATTAGGAAAACGGTCTGTGGTCCTGTGGGGAGTGGAGAGGGCCAGAGACCTAACTAGAGGTAGAAGAAAGGCCACTTTGGGGTAATTCTCACGATTGCGAAACTCCTTGAATAGTTTGATTTGCTTTAAGTCCAGGGATAAACCCAGAAAGTAACAGAATTATCAGGGACAGAAGGAAACATAGTAGTCATCTCAAATCTCAACTATGTTCGTAAATTCTGATCCTTCTCATTTTTATGAATATGAATGTTTGTGTACCCACCTGGATGGGTAAATTTTTTTTTTCTTTTTCTTTCCTTTTTTTTCTGAGACGGAGTCTCGCTCTGTCGCCCAGGCTGGAGTGCAGTGGCCGGATCTCAGCTCACTGCAAGCTCCGCCTCCTGGGCTCACGCCATTCTCCTGCCTCAGCCTCCCGAGTAGCTGGGACTACAGGCGCCCGCCACCTCGCCCGGCTAGTTTTTTGTATTTTTTGGTAGAGACGAGGTTTCACCGTGTTAGCCAGAATGGTCTCGATCTCCCGATCTCGTGATCCGCCCGTCTCGGCCTCCCAAAGTGCTGGGATTACAGGCTTGAGCCACCGTGCCCGGCGATGGGTAACATTTTTACCTAGCTATACCCTAGCTAGTGTCTGAGCTAGGATGAGCAGCCAGAGGGTCTCTCCTTATTTCTGGTCCACCATTCTTTTTACTTTACCACATCCCAAGCTAGCTAATCATTTCCTTTTGCTTTTCTTTCTGTTCCTACCCCTCCTCCTTCTATTTTCTTTTCTCTTCCTTTTTTTTTTTTTTTTTTGGCTTTCATTGCCTCATTCACTCCCACTCTAACTCAAGATTGAAGAGTAGAAGTGACAAAATATCATGCTCAAAGATCAACTGGAATTATTTTCAGAGGGGTCACAGCGAAGCATGTTTGTTTTGTGAAGTTCAAGCTTATTTTCAGCATATGGGTTCAAAGCTGTAAACCAACCTTGAACCTTGGGAGCTGTGAGTTGACAAGATGGGACAGTATGTCAAAGAAAATAGGTTCGGAAGACTTGCAGAATGTCAGTTCTCTTTTAAAAAGAACATTTTGGTGAATTAAGTGTAAATGAGTCAGGAAACACACGGATTTTATTTCCCTTGCCATATGCGTGGGTTTAAAAATTAATGGAAAAATGTTCTTGGCACAACATGTTTTGAATTTTATTTGCCTTTTTTCTCTTCTAATCTCTGGAAGATGGAAGCTGAGGAATGACGAAGACAACGGAATCAACGGCAATTGTGAGTTTTACATGTTTATATAACACATGACACTTAGACTGAGCGGTAAGAACATCCAGTCTGAGAGCTTCCATTCTGAAAGCATTATATTTTTAGTGTTTGACCTCATTACATTACTGAAAGAAATATCCTAACAGGTATTTATCTAAATTAATTGTGTGGAAATCAGGGGCTGGGCTGTGAGGAATCTTTTACTGTAGGGCGTGTGATGCTTGACTAAAGGTATGTAATTGGGCAATTAGAATAAAAGAGATAGTGAACTGCTTTAAATTTTTAAAGCTTTCAAAAAAATAAAACAAAACAACCCACCGGGTGATCTTTCATATATAACATTTTATCTGTCTCAGACATTTTACCTTGCAAAGTGTAACTAGGATCTTTGTAGCATATTGATTATTTCTATCAAGAAAAACAAACAAAAAAGTCAGGATTCTCTAAGTCTTTTTAATTTTTTTCTTTTTGGCCAACTCGATGTGGGGGACATTTGACAATTGTTCCATTGGCATTTTGGAGTACTTAGTCAAATTATCCTGTTTGTTGTAGAAATACTTGTAATTAGCTAAATAAATCTCAAATGTTTTCTATAGGCGGTTTCTAAAACATCCTTCTTCAAACTTGTATTTGTTTCCTGATTTGCCCAGGAACTTCCAAAAGAATATACAAGTTTAAGTAAACTGTCTCTGGTTAGTTTGTGGTTTGGCTTTTAAAAACCCTAAAATGATTTAAATCAAACCATTTCAGACACTAGAATTGGAAGAAATCACAACAAAGCTATGCTTGTAATTTTATTAAAATGATAGGTTGGTCAGGACAAAAATACTCAACTCTATTGACTGCCAAGTTGGAGTGTACTTAGAATAGCCTGCCTATTGATGGGGCCAGGCCATGTCACACAGCAAGAGTGCTTTACATGGCATCAGCATAGCTGTCCTTCAATATGTGACTTTTTTTGCATGTTGTTCCATGTATTCTAAGTAGAAGGAAAACTGGGCTACATTTCAAAATTTAAATATGGTACATGAAAGGCTTTGTTCACATTTAATTAAATTACTGTTTATGTGCCATATGTTTAATCAGACACTGCTTCTATCCTAGATGGAGGTAATGGGTAGGAATGAGGCATAAAGGTTTTTTTCCCCTCTCCTTAAAGTAAAAGGTACAAATTGAGACGATTTTCTAAGAAATGCCATCACAATGACAAACTCATATGGCCACTGCTGTGACACAAGCCCTTAAATGATCACTTCATGGCTCATTAACTCTCAGAACTGTAAAGATAGGTAGGACCCTCAGCTCCAGAAGACAATACTTCAATTATTTTCAAGTGCAATTTTCCTCGGGTATACTGCCACACTGCCTTGCCAACACTGTTTTGTTTAGAATTTCAGATCAGGTTTATCTTTAAAGTTATTAATAAAAAAATAAAGAGACACTCACTCTTAATTTAAACATACAAACTTAAATCATGAAAATGTAGAGTTGATAACGTTTAATGCAACTTGAACTACAGACAAGTAGACACCTTTTAGGATCTCTCTGTTCAGGGGAAATAAAATTCACTTTGCGCATATGCCAAGTGTATGTGCGTTTGGAAGAGGAAGGAAGAACCATTTTTACCATATGAAGTGAGCATGTGTTTTTCTTCCTTTTGCTGCTCTGCTGTTTTTGCCATATTTTCTGAGTTCAAGTCTCTAATCAGTTGGTGGAAGTGTAGATTTAAAGACATTTATTTTGGAAAACATGTTCTGCTAAAAGTTTGTAGTAATGTAAGCCATTTAATTCGAAAATTGGCAGCTGAAACTAACACTACGCTCACATAAGCAACTACTCAAGTGTTTTAGTCTAAAGCATTTTGGAACACCAAAGGCCAGGACATTATTTTTGGGTCTGCACACTTCTGAAAGTGAAAGCATCACAGTCAGGGGCTTATCTCCAGTGCCACAAAATTGGAGCCTGAGGAAAACTCTTATGTGCCTCTCCTATTTGCAGTATATCCCACGTATACGAAAAGAGAGCTCCTCTCCTTTCACTTTGAAGGAAAATAAGAGGAAATATAAGAGTGCAATTCTTGGCCTCAGCAGTTGTCTTGGTGTGGTACTTGTGTGTGGGGAGGCGGGGTCAGGGGCTGATGTATTTTGTAGAGGGGACAGGCCAAGCAGTAGGGGAGGGAGGTAGAGAGGCCTCCTTTGAATGGGATACACACAGTGAGCTCAGATTAGGATGGGATCCCCCTTCAATTCTCCCCAAAGGGTGGGGCAAAGGAGTCACATGTAGTATCTTGGTTTGCTCAGTGAAAAGATGTCAGGATAGTGGTTAAAAAAAGCCTCTGAAACTATAGGGAATTAGCCATTTTTTAAAAAGCATCTACCATAAACTAGGTACTGTTCCAGGCCTGTTAGATAGATTTCTCATTTCACAAAATTCCTCAAGTAGATATTTTGTTGGGTGAATAATATAATGGATAAAAAAGCATGACGAGAATTTGGCCAACTTGTCAGTCATGCAACAAGGTGGTAGCACCTGGATTTGTGCAGCAGAGTCTGACCCCATTTACCATCTCTCTCTCTCTCTCATGATCCAGATAAAATGATGACACAAATTGTGGAGAAGCAAATCTGAGAGAGGAGAGAGGTAGGCCACGGGAAGGGAGAATAGATGAACAAAGTTATACTCTAGTTGAGTGGTGAATATTGCCATACTACTAATTAGATTATATTTCTCCTAAATCCTTGACATATGGTAGAGTAATGAATGCACACCATTTTAAAAACAATATTGTCATATTTCACAATGGCTGAAAATCTACCCTCCCCCAACTGGCATAGGCACATATTCATAGAGTCTTTTCTGCCAGCTAAGTGCGACAGTTGTCCAGATCAGACAATTTTGAGTCATGCTCAGTGTCACCCTTTCCTTGACTTGTCGTGGCTCATTTTGCCACGATCCTTTCCTGTTTCCCCCCATTTCAGTGTAGGGTTCCGCAACCATTCTGTGCACAAGCCAGGAACCTAGAATTTATCAGATTCTCCCTTTCCTTTTATGCTCAATCCTTTACCCACTTCTGTCCATTTTCTCTCCAGAATATCTCTTGAATCTGTCTGCTTTTTGCCATCTTTACCATACCACCATTATCTGGATTTCTATGATAACTCTGTACCTCTGACTTCTAATCCATTTTCCTCAAAGCGGGCATAAAATTCTGTTAGTAATGCAAATCTTATCTCATCAGTTTCTGCTTGAAATCCTTCAGAGACAGTTAGGATCAAGACAAAAATCCTTGTTCACACTGCCTGGGAGGCTCTGCATAGGCTGGCCTCATTTCTCTTTCCATTCTAATTTCATAGGACTTTCTCTTCCTCTCTTTGGTTCAGCCATCTTGACCTTGGAGTCGCTCAGACAAGCCGTGCTCTTTTCTTGCCTCATGGCCTTTGGAAATGCTTTCCAGGCTGGTTTAAATGGTCTCTTCCAAATCCATCTCTTCTCCCATGTCACTTTGAGCTTACCCTTTAGCTAGCTCAGCTGCCTCTTCCCAATCAATGAGCTATCTTTCCATATATCCTCCTATAGAACCTGTTCTTCCCCTTTAACACATCTAACAATGTGATGAAATTCTTGCTTTATCCCTTAAGGTAAGTAAACTCTATGAGAGCAAAGGCCAAATCTGCCTTGTTTAGTACTCTATATACAGCACATAGCAAAAGTGCCTTTAATATATTAGGTAGCTAATACATTCTGTTGAATGACAAAATGAATGAATACCTCCTCTGTCACCTCCAATTAAAGCAGAGCATGGGTCATCTTAGAACTCTGACAGTGGGTTCATTGAAGGCAGCCACTATGTCCTTTTTCTTCTTATCCTTAGTGGCTAGCATGATTTCTGGTAGATTCTCAACAGTAAGCTTACTGAATGCACAAACTACATATATGCTGGGGAGGCAGAATGTTGTTTCACCATGTGAGACCTAACTGTTTTATCTTCTAGGCAAATTAGGAAGCTCCATGACGTAGCTTTAGATTAAGCAGATTCCTCTTGTATGAGTCAGGGTTCTTAAGAGAAACAGAATCAATAGAAGATGTGTGTGTGTGTGTGTGTATCCTAAGGAATTGGCTCACGTGGTTATAGAGGCTAAGTCCCATGATATGCCATCTGCAAGCTGAAGATTCAGGGAAGCTTGTGGTGTACTTCAAAGGCCTGAAAGCTAAAGAGTCAATGATATAGATTTCACTCTGAATCTGAAGGCCTGAGAACCAAGAGTGTCAAGAGCAGAATAACGATATCTCAGTTCAAGCAGTCAGGCAGAGAGTAAATTCAACCTTCCTCTGCCTTTAGGTCCTTCACAGATTGAAGGATGTCCAGCCACACTGGGGAGTGCGACCTCGTTTACTCAGTTTAACAATTCAAATGCTAACCTCTTCTGGAAACATCCTCAGAGACACATCCAAAAGTAATGTTTAACCAGATATCTGGGCATCCTGTGGCTCAGTCAAGTTGGCACATAAAATTATTCATTGTATCTCTGTAGCCAAATATGCATCTCATAGTATTGAATCTGAATATTTGACTTTCGCTGTATTTCAAAAACCTTTCAGGATTCTAGCATTTGAGATTCTTGTCTGCTCCAAATCTTATAGATCATTTGTGATCTTAGAGTTGTGGGAAAGCTCATGGAGACAGTTCAGTGACTCCAATAAATATTACCCATAAATTCTCCATGATATAGTTCACATTGTCCAACTTAAAATTACTCCAGAGATGCTTAGAGGCATATAAAACCCAAAGATGCATAGATAGAAAGATATGGCAGGCTTTGTAAAATGTAATGACATAACCCAAAGACTTTAAAAAAAACAGTTATGGTTAAATTTAATAAGCTTGATATGTTTCTTTTTACCTAGCTATGAACTATTTATATATTTATATAATTATTTTTTGCCTTGAACTTTTAAAGTGAAAGCTGTGCTCAATTAGTTTAGTTATGTGTACATTCTAATTCTTCAATATCACATCCAAAGCCAGTGTGTATTTCAGATATAGCAAATACACTTAGCAATTAGCTTGATCAATGGAAGTACTCCAGTTAAAAATGTTCCATAATAAAAGACAAATTACACACAAAGATAAATGATTGGTATGAAGTGAGAGTTACATCTTAAAGTCATGTGCCTGTTCTGTAAATTACTTGCCAAGTTGTTGGTGTTTAGAAAGTTAAAGCATGGTACTAGATTCTGGTGGTTTGCTATGTCATCCCAAAGTTTTAGCATGTTCCTAAATAAGATACACTGAGTCACTTTGTTAAGTGTCCTTAAGTTTCTGTACCTCAGTTTGCTCTTTTATGTGGTACTGATTAAAAAACTCTTTGTACATATTTCATTGACCAGGTATGCACAGCATTCTATCACATACTGTAGTCTAGCACAATGACTATTCAAGAGAAATAGTGCAATACAAAAAATATGAGTATCTCCTCATGTAGCATTATGCATACAATCGTATTACTATTATTTAAAGTGGGAATAAGAAAAAAGAAAATAGACACTTCAACTTTATCAAATCTATTAGTTAATTACAGTGGAAAAAAAAGGAATCAGTGCAAGAAAGAAAGACATTATTTCAGTGGAGTCAATGTAATGAATTGAAGGTACTAGCTACATTTAAAATGCCATAGAGCCAGTCCTGAAATAAAAGCCAAAAGATTTGCTTAACAGAATTAAAACTATTGAATAACAGTGCTTCCATTTTTGTTCTTGAATGACAGAGTATTGTTTGAGACCTACATAAGTTGCCATTGACACTCATCATTTGTACAGTTTAAAAATCTGAGGGCTCTAGCAGCAGATACCATGGTAAACAATAAAATTTTCTTTTTTTCATGATATATTTTTATATTAAAACAATTTCTATGTTATCTGTTTTGTTTTATCAAGAATTATATTTCTTTATTCAGCCTTCAAATTTAATTATTATCTACTTACTGGATTATAAAGATTCTAAGGTTAAAAAGCTAGCAAACTTTATAGATTCTATATATTGTACTTCTTGTTTGTAAAACTCAGGACATTGGTTGACCTGACTTACTGCAATTTGGCATCAGTTCATCTTTGTGCCATTACTTGAGTTGTGGTTTTAACTGTTGTTGTTGTTGTTGTTGTTGTTTTGGAGATTGTGGGAGTCTCACTCTGTCACCAGGGCTGGAATGGTGTAATCTCGGCTCACTGCAACCCCCACCTCCTGGGTTCAAGTGATTCTCCTGCCTCAGCCTCCTGAGTAGCTTGGATTAGAGGCACCTGCTACCACACCCGGCTAATTTTTGTATTTTTAGTAGAGACGGGGGTTTCACCATGTTGACCAGGCTGATCTTGAACTCCCGACCTCAGGTGATTCGTCTGCCTGGTCTCCCAAAGTGCTGGGATTACAGGCATGAGCCACCATGCCCGACCATTAATGGTTAACTTTCTATGTATATTTTGTATCCCCAGAAAAATCAAGCTCTAAAGTTTCCAGCATGTGAAAAACACAGAAAAATTTGAAGGAATTTATTTAGTGAGTTCTATTACTGCCATTATATCCTTTGAGATTTTTGATTCTGATCTTTTTTATCTGAAAAATAAGTATATAAAAAATCATTATCGTTGCTTTAGACAGGTCTTGCATATTTGCTGCTAATATAAACTCTCTGTGCACATTTTATGGGCTGGTGATTCCCAGTGCTCTACCATTTATTCTAGTACAATGACAATTCAAGAGACATGACCCAATATGAATAAATATTTGTGAGTTCTACGTGAGTTCAAAGATTGAGAAGTATTTTCTCCTGAGTCAAGTTCAAGGGCAACCACTTTGTTTGCATTCTTAAGATCAGGACCAGGTTTTGCAGCTGACTCTTCAGTCAGAGTATCATTAAACAAAAGATTCCTCGTGGTGGAACTTTGCAGTTCAAATATATGACTGGTTTCATGCGTTCGTGTTCCAGAGGTGAACCTTGTTCATGGCAGATGCAGACTGGCTTCCATGTGCCTGTTTCCCTCAGCCGCTGTTTTCTGATCTGTGGCTGTGCTTCTCTTCTGTCATCATTTTCCTGGCTCTGACAAAATGACAACCACTCTTTTGGATTCCTCCACATGCTCAACCACCGTGTCCAAATTCTGCTGCTTCAACACCGCTGCCTGATATGCCGTGTCCGGAACTGCGTGCAGGCTAATGTCATTTTGCATTTGGAGTCTTTGGGAAATTTCAAAGTCACTGATCTCTTCTGCAAACATGTCTCTAATTATTTCTTTGTGGCTTGCTCTAAAATTACATTTCACAGCCAGTGAATGATCATGATTCAGAAAAGTTTCCATTGTCTCTTCCCAGCCTGGCTTCGTTGAAGAAATCTGGCCTTTTTGAATGCCTGTGGCAATGAAATGTTTTTTAGATTTCCCATAGTCATCAGGTTCCTTTTCTCTTCTAAAGGTGAAAGAATTTATGCTGGCCCTAGGCTTGTTAACATAAAGTAGATACAGCATGATCTTTCAGAGGTCTTTGTGATTGTTCTGCATGAAATTCTTGCACCACTGGACACCAGTGGAAACTGGGAGAAGTGCAGATGGGCAAGGGGATAGGAGGGAATTATTAGCCCATGAAGAAATGTTCAGGAGACATGGGCTCTTTCCCTGTCTTCTCACAACAAGGTACTCTCTGTCCTTTATCTGTCTTTTCTCCCCCTCCTTTTCTTCCCTCCTTTCCTCAAAGTTTATTTTTCTTTTGATTTTTTTTTTCTTTTCACAAATCTGGGTATGGACATCTTCCTCTGATGAAAGAGGGCTCCTCTCACGAGACTGTGATGCGGTCACCCAGGTTGAGGTCTCCACAAGAATTAGAAATGGCATCCTCACAAGAAGATATAATTTTCCTTGAATTAAGACAGGTGGATTGATCCTGAGTTTCAATGTTAAAATGGTATGTGACAACAAACTTTTTTTAGACACACAATGTGGTTTTCATAAGACAAATAGGGACTTTTTTAGTTAGCAAACTGTTTTATTAAAAAGAACTAAACCCCCAAACTGTGGTAATTCACCAAACATGGGTTAAAGACGTTGTATCCAAACTTTTTCTTTTTCCTGGGAAAAATATCTTGTTTTGTGTAATTAAAATCCAAGTCATATACCTTGTTTCCATTTTTAGATGAATGCCCACTTATGCTACATGTCCATGTGTGTAGAGTCACCACATTTTAAAAGATTACAAATAGAACTCAGGTCTAAAAGTAATTACAGCAATAAACATAGCAGGAATTCAAGACTCCCTCTTTACCAAAATACTTCTTATAGTCTCAAATTTGTGTTTCTGTATGTGTACCAGTTCCCGCTGGCAATCTGTTATATAGTTGTTTGCCTCTGGCTTTTGTACCTGAAGATCTCAAATCATATTCACAACCAAACCTTATTTGACTTCCTATTATATTCTGAAAAAATAATTATATATCAACTTCTATACATTTTTGTAAAATATTTATATGCTATTAAAAAAATAAAAATATATTTACCTTCATGTGCTTAATGAAGTAATTATATCCAGAAAAAATTAGCTGTGGAGATATTCATATATTTCATAAGGCATGTTCATAACTCTTTTACAGAATTAAATGGTCATATTTATGGAGTAAACATATTGTGATTGACAGATACACATAGTCTAATATGTGTATAGCTCAGTAAATGCTATATATATAAGTGCTATAATACATGTATAGTTCAGTTGCTACAAATGTAGTTTATTACATTTTCTCCAATACTTTTCCACATTTAAATATTAGGCAATCTGTCAAGAGAGATCAGTAATACTGTCTGGTATATAAAATTTGCCATCAGTATCTTATTTCAACCAGAAAAATTCATCCACTATTACTGACTCATCACAATTACTTAGAGGTGGTCTTTTATCAAAAGATTAAATGCATGTTTCCTTAAGTACTTAGCATGGCGCCTTGTACTTAGTACATTCTCTATTTGTGTCAGTTTTTACTATTTTTATTTAAGTCAGTTGGTCTCTATTGACAGTAAATGACAAATGAAATAAAACTCGCTTAAGGATTACAAGGCTTTTATTGGCTTATGAAAAGTTGTGGGCACTGGCTTCAGGCACAGCCAAATTCAGGTGGTCAGTAATGGCAATCTGTCTTTTTCCATGTCTCTACCCTTCTTTCCTCTGGGCTGACATGTTTCTGAGGCAGGCTTTCTCTGCTAAGATGTCTGCCAGTGCTTCCAGGTAAATATCCAATGATCTTCAAGAACAGTAGGTAGAGAGTTTATTTTTTCTTATAGTTCTGATAAGGGCTTCAAATGTGAGTCTCATTAGTACTACTTGGACTGGTTTATACCACTTAATCATCCATGAGTGCTGAGTGATCATGGATGACCAGGGCAGCCAGAATTCCAGTTAGCCAGGTCTGGGCCACATTTCCCAGCAGCACCAGAACCATAAGGAGAGAGAGCATGGGAATCAGAAAGGCGGACGCATGCCAGCCTGGCAAAAAGAAAACAACAGATGTCCCCAGTCTTACTTCACGCATCCCCCAAACATTTCCTGAGTCTCTGCTGCATTCCCTGTGCTGACTGTGGATGAGCAAGAGAGGTTGTGTGTGACTGGAAGGGGGGAACAGGCACAGCAGGATGGGAGAGATCCAAAAGTAAAAGACCTAATTTTTCTTCTCAATGGAGAGACATCTATAGACTCTAAAAACAATCAGCAAAAAGGACTCTGTGATGAACTTATTGATATAGGTGGTCAAAATTCAGAGCAGGAGGAAACACTGATTGGAGAACTAAGAGAAAGTGCTTCAAGCAGGGGTCTTGGTTGATGACCAAATGTAAATGGATGGAGGAGAGGGCAGGGTCTTCCAAGAAGTTGGTGGAATGTTTGCAAAGACTCATGGCTTTGATGGTTGGAGTGTGTTGGTGAAACAGAAGAGAGCTAGTCTAGTAGCCTGGATATATTGTGCTGGGGAGGAAAGGCAGGTCATGGTGGATGAGGGAAGGAAGCAGTTCATGAGGTGCCTGAGTGGCAGATGGAGCAGTGCAGGCAGGAACCAGTAAAGAGAGGCAAAGTTGTGACAGTAGATTTCACATATATTAGGAAGCTGAATCTGGTAACAAGTTGCAGGATGTCTTAGAAGGAAGGAAGACAGCAGCTCACTAGAGTGGTGTGGAGGATACTGCAGAAAGTGTGCAATAAAGTGACAAACTGAAAGGGGCATGAGGCTGTGGGGAAAGAGAAGAAATGATACTGTTGAGAGAAATTTCAAAGGGAGAATCAGGAGGCATTTGAAGAGCTAGGGGGAAATAGAGGAGACAAGAGAAAATGACTCTAAATTGTCAAGCCCAGGCTCCAGGAAGTGGAGGAGTCATTACAATGTAGTGATAAGAGCAATCATTTCATAGTATTTATGGTGCTTTTCTCAGTGGCATTCCCCATCACTGTACTATAGCTGTTTACATGCATGACTTTCTTTAAGAATGATGTCTAATTCATCTTTGTCTCTTTAACAACATGAAGTTTAGTGTTTTACACATGAGTGAGTCAATGCATATCTAAAAAAGGAGAAACTGATTAAACTGATTCCTTAGGAGGTAAAAACTTGTTCATCAAGTAACTTAGTGGTAGCACGGCAACGAGGGTCATCTTGTCAATAACTGTCCAGTATTCCGTTCTCTGTAATCGTATACTCCGTAGTTCCTCTTCTTTGGGGAGAAGCATATTTCTCCAATATGAACAGCCTGGCAAAAAGTTGAAGCAGGCATCCATGTTCTGTCAAACATAAGCTTACTGTGTATTTCCAGATTACACAGTTTTGCCCAGGATCTCTTTAAAAGTTAGAGCATCAGAAGCAAGTCTCCTTTCTTACCCCTTGAAATTTTTAATGTTTTCTGCTGAGTTCATCAATTTTTTAAAATTTCTGAGACCGTGAAATTTTTCAAACCAAACAAAACCTAACAGGTGACCTAGGGTAGTGCTACGACAGATGGCAAGGAAGTAAATGGTGAAACTTTCTGCAGTGTTTCTCAAGGTGTGGTACCGTGACCAGCAGCATCAGTATCACTTGGGAGCTTAGTGATGCAAATTCTTGGGTCGTATCCCAGATCTCCTGACTTAGAAATGTCAAGATGGGGCCCAGCAATCAGCATCTTAATAAGTCCTCCAGGTGATTCTGATGCATTGAAGTTTGAGAATCGTTGGTCTGTGGCAGCATCCCCTCAATGATGTCTTTGAACCTTTGATTTTTATACTCGACCTTGTATCAGAATCACTGGGACGGTTTGTTAAAGCATTGATTGCTGGGCTGGCTTTTCAACCTTCTGATTCAGGAGGTCTGAGAATTTGCATTTTTAACAAGTTCCCAAGTGATGTTTATGCCGCTCACCTGGGAATCATGCTTTGGGAACCACTGTATTGGTGTCAGACCACAATAGGAAACCTCTTGTGAAGCTCATGTTTTTTAAACAAAGACGCCTCCTAAATGCCCTTGAAATTGGCTTTTGAAAGAGTTGTAAATTTCTGTTTGAATATATGTGTATGTAGAACACAATGACTCCACCTGATCAAATGTGTAGTGCTGTGAAATATCAAAGCCGTTTGCTGGGTAGTGCCAGTGAAATTAACGGAGAAGGCACAACATTGAAGATTCATACTTCTTCCCTATAAGCACTGATGTGTGGTAAGTTGCAAAATTAAGGTTGAAGCATTACTGAAAAAACCCAGGGCTGAAAACTCCCTTCTGATTTCAGATTCAGTTTAATAAAATGCTGCCTCGGCACAAAACGATAATCTGTTTCCGAACACCCATTTGTGTATAGCAGGAGATCACATCAGTGAAGAAGCACCGCGACTCCTTATCAGGAGAGACTAATTGAAAGCTCCAATTAGCTAGGTAGTAAATGCCAGAAATTCTGAATCACAATCACAAGGTAGCTTGCATTTGGCACCCTAATGTATGGGGGCAGTGATGGTCACTGAGGGAAAGAGATGAGATTCTCTGCCTGCAGGAATTGAGGCTCTTGAAAGTAAATGGGTAAGTGCTGCAGATTTTCTTTTCCTGTACTCACACACCCCCATACTCAAATTTAAATCCAAGATTGCTGAGATGGAAGATGGGGAAGGAAAATTGGCAATATAGGAATGACCAGGATGTTTGATGAGTGTGAAACTCTGGATTTGTTTTTGCTGCTTTCATCATTGGGATGCAGGCTCAGTGTATGATTAGTACATCTCCAGAGTAATTTGAATTTCCTAGAATGATTTTGTTAACCAGTGTCCTCTCCTGACCTCCAATCCTAAACTGCCTTTGAAAGCTTTATTTCTTTGGGGAAAGGCATTAGCTCTTCAGGAATTTTATGAATATTCTCATACATGACTTTTTTACATCCTTAGAATGCTATTCATTTGTGTTTTCATTTGTTTATGCATTTACCCACTCATTTATTCACTAAATATTTATGAAGCATTCATTACATTTCTGGCATCATTCTTGGAATATAAGGAATGGTTTCCACCTCTGGGCCTCACTATCTCATCACCATATATGGCTTTAAAAAAAAAACTACTTTCTTCATTGTGTATTCCTGGTCAACAATCTATAATATTAAACATATTAATATAATATGCCTGAAGAGATGAAATTTTACCTTTAAAAGTTGGAGAGAAATCGTTTGAAAATTGCTACTAGTTTTCTGCTTCTAAAGATGAAAACATGAACTTCCTTTTATAATAGGTTGTCTTTTTATTTTAGCAAAAGTATTCCAGAATCTGATTTTTTTTCATTCATTGATTAAAAAATATATATATTTATTGAGCAACTACTCTGTTGAGCATTGTTTTAGATCCTTGGGATTTATTAGTGAACGAAACAGACAAGATCTCTGCCCTTGTGGAGGTCACATTTAGATGGGGGAGAGAGACAATGCTGTAATAAATAAGTTATGTGATGTCTTAGACAGTGATATGTGCCCAGGGAAGAATGTTCAGGTAAGGGGGGGGGCCAGGGTGTACGGTAGATGTGAATACATAGCATATATGCCCACACTGTTCTTGAACAAAATATGTATTTATTCTTATTTTAGGTTTGGGGTACATGAGAAGGTTTGTTACAGGTAAACTTGTTTCTTGGGGATTTGTTGTACAGATTATTTCATCACCCAGGTATTAAGCCCAGTACCCAATAGTTATATTTTCTGCTTCTCTCCCTCCTCCCAACCTCTACCCTCAAGTAGACCCCAGTGTCTGTTGTCCCCTCTTTCTGTTGAACAAAATCTTTAAAGTCATCACCACCCGAAAGCAGCTAGTTACCTCGAAATGTTATTTGTGGTATTGCAAAGTGGATGTTTCTTTAAATTTAGAGACCATTTTCTTTTTAAATATGTATTTAGACTGGACTCAAACTTATTTGTTTTGGGGAGATGTGTGTGAGGCCTCAGCACTCCAGCAGGAAATGTAACCTGTATTATTTCATTTATAGACAAGATTGTGAGAAGGATCCAAGGTGGACTTGATAGAGAGTCCTGTCTGGATGGGGCACCAGGCCTGGTGAAATTCAGCATGGACGATTCTAGAGCTTGGGAATGTGCTACTGTGGAGACCTATCTCATCCTTTTGATATAAGTAGGGATGAGTTTTCCCTCTGAAAACTGAAAATTCTTACCTTGGTCAGGAAATGGGAGGGCCTTTTATGGAGAGGTAGGAAGAACCACTTTTCTTCCGGGGCAGCACGTATCAGGGGCCTGCATTGTGAGGTTCAAGGATACCTTGTTTTACATGATGGTAATGTCCAAGCACAAATGTAGGTGATAGAATGGTAGAATTTTTCTTTTACATGAGAATCTATTTCTAACCAATAGTCATTATGATATCTAAATATTAAACACTTGAGGCATTTCCTCAAACTGGAGTAAAATAAGGCTGTTCATTTTTGTCAGTATTCCTTGTTACAATTCTAGAAGTTTTGACCTACACAATAAGACATGAAACAAAGATAAAAAGTATAACTAATACAAAAGAGGATTATTACCTAGAAATGTCAAAAATAATTAGCTGAAAGACCTTTGTGATTTGTAAGGCTCAGCTAAGTGCCTAAATACAAGGTAAATATCTAAATACCTAGAGAATTCTATTACACAAATATTATGCAGTTAGAAAATATAGTGAGAAAAAAGAAATTTCATTGATAATAAAATGAAAACCACAAATCTGGGAATTGCATTTCTAAGAAATATGTGAAACTTCTATCCAGAAAGTGATTAAAAAAAGAAACTATTCTAAGTAATACAAAATAACGGAATAGATAGAAAGCCAAACAGTAGTTCAGGATTAGGGGAAGCAGACTTGCTAAATGATTCAGATTCGTTAGTTTATCTCACATTAATGTATAGGTTTAATGCAATTACATTCAGGAGATTGCAGTAGAAACCTTTTGTTATTTCTATAGCACCCAGAACAGTGCAGGATGCAGTATAATAACTTAATTCAACACAAATTAGTTATATTTTCATGAGGCAGGAAATAGACAATGAAGTTAATGCATAGTCTATGTTTCTACACTTGTGCCTCTGCTCCCATTTTTCCTCCATTTGGAATGTCATCCACCATCCACCTTGGCCATCTCAAACTCGCTTCCACTAAAGGCCCAGCACAACACATATTCCTTGAACTAGTAAGCCTACAACACTTTGGAGCTTCTTAGTACAATGGTACTGAACTAAGTGGTACTGTGAGTACCATTCTTTTGATACCTCTAAAAACTGGGTGCCCTGTCTTGTATTACTTATTATCATGGTATTTGTAAAAGCATCATGTAGTATATAAGAAATATTAAAGCTATTAAAGCATGCATGATGATGGTATAACCAGCTTCAGGATAGTGTTTACAAATGGGGAGGGAGAAAAGCGATTTGAATTAACTATGGCAAGACACCAATCTGGATGTGGGCACATGGATGAGTGTAAATATTAAATACATAGCTGTTGATTATTAAACTATCATTGGAAAGAGCAGTGTTATACATCATTTGTAGGTGGACAATCATTAGCTTTAAATATGAAAAACTCTCTTCAAATATAACCAAAGCAAAAACAGAATTGATCATCAAATGGTTTTAAAAATCTATTGAAAATAAAGGCTGGCATAAAATACGTGTTAAGAAGCACTCATAGCCAATAGATTAATCTCTTTCAAATGTCAGCTAATATTGAGAGGACTGAAAAAAACATTCAAAATTTTTTGGATAAATCAGACTTTGATGTAGCAAGTATATTATATGGGTTAAATAATTTTTTCTTCAGGAGGGTATTATTTTCTCTCCATCTGACAGTACATATGGAAAGTAAGATTCTTTACTTTTGCTGCAGAAGATGAAAAACTTGTAGGCAATTTAACATTCAAATTTGATCTTCTGAGTACTACAAGGCATGAGCTTCCAACAGGGAAGACATTAGAAAACTTCCATTTATTCAGGAGCCAATGATAATAATCTAGGAAGGAGTAAAGCCATTAAACAGAAAAGAGACCACTTGTTACAGTGAAATGGAATCCTAAAGTTAATGTGTCATCCATTCAAAACAGCAGTGACTGACATTTACTGGGCACTTTCTGTATACTGGGTCCTGGTTAGGCCCTTTCTTCATATTAGCACATATGCCTTTAATAAGAACTCTGTGAGATATTAGAATCCCCATTTGGCAGAAAAGGAGACTGTGGTCTAGAGAAGTTGAGTACAGCCGGTTGGGTATGTGTGGCTCACACCTGTAATTCCAGCACTTTGGGAGGCCAAGGCGGGCATATCACATGAGGTCAGGAGTTTGAGACCAGCCTGGCCAACATGGTGATACTCCATCTCTACTAAAAATACAAAAATTAGCCGGGCTTGGTGGTGCATGCCTGTAATTCCAGCTACTCAGGAGGCTGAGGCACAATAACTGCTTGAACCCAGGAGGCGGAGGTTGCAGTTGTTATTGTACCACTGCACTCCAGCCTGGGCAACAGAGGCAGACCCTGTCTCAAAAACAAAAGAAAAAAAGAAGTTGAGTACACTTTTAAACTCAGAGAGACCCACCAGATTTCAGAAGTGTGTTTATAAGGGTTCTTTTTCTTTTTTTCTCACAGTAGGGGCAAGTATATCTTTAATCGTGTAGATTTATTACCTATTTCAGAGTGAACGCAACAGTTTTCTGAATGAGAGCTTTCCTTGATCCTGGAAGAATTCCATGCCAATCGAACACTGGTTGCATTCCATAAAATGATAGGAGCAAGTCAGGAGGAAAGACAGCTGTAATATTCAATTGTCTGTAACCAATGTGTTAGGAGTCACCGTCTTTCATCTAGACGGTACAGTTGCATTTTTAAAATGACATCTATTACCACATTAGAGGCAACCCATAACAATCCCTTATAGAGTGTTTGTCTCGATTTTGGTTATTTAATGTCATTATACCCAATTTCAAAGAGCTCTTATGATAAACAGGCATAGTGAAATACCAGATGAATAAGAGCTCATTTTCCGATTCTCAGAAGTCACTACTTCATTTTCTATTTTTAAAATTTATTTTTTAAAGTCTCCAATTTCCTGGTCTTATGAGTTAGTTTCCTCTTTAAAGGAAAGGCTTTCTTAAATTATATTATTAATGTAGTTTTAAATGTCAAACAACTTCACAGCAGATTCTCCAAAATTTTTTGACATTGCTCTGAAACAATGAAGTTGTCATGCACATATATATTGTTGGTGAACTTATTGTAAAGAGGAAAAAAATATATAAGTATGACGGTCACAGACATGTAAAGTCATGCTGTGTTTCTCAGGTTAAAACTCTGTGTCAGATTCTCGCTCAGGGCAAATTTAAGCAGCTGAGTTTTAAACCCATGAATAAAGAGGTCAGACTGGGGATGCTGACAGGCTCTCAACTCCAGCAGTACCAGCAGGCGCAACTCTCAAAGTGGAGCAAACCACAGGAGGCGGCAACATGGGTCCTGGACCAGGTCCTAAGGAGTTAGGAAGAGCTGGGGATTATTTTATTCCAAACTGTGGTTACATTTGTGGCTTCTAACTATTAGCTCCTTTTCTGTAGGCACAAGGCACAGTTACATACAAACAAAATACAAAATAATTGGCAATATCTTTTATTGCCCTAATTTAACATTATTAAAACAACACAATACTGCTTTGGAAGAAAGTGGTAGAAGGCAAATGCTCTTAAACAGAAATTAAGTCCCAATATGCTGGCATATTATCTACACAACATGGCTAGATTACTTTGTTTTCCTGCCACGAGTAAGCCATGTACAAGGAGATAAAGGAATCCAGAAAGATGTTTGACATTCCCAGAACGAGTTTGACACTTTTAAGAACCGAAGGCAGAAGAATTTCAAGCACATCGAGCTTTTCACAAAGGAGGCATTCAACGTTTGTTGCAAGTGGTTCAAAGTAGGTGAACAAATAAAAAACACTAAAGTGCTTTCTTAAAAGACACATTCAGAAAAACAACTAATTCTAAATATTGACACATATTGACTCTACTTTTAGTCTCAAAAACATGTCACCAACTTCTACAAAAAGAAAAAAGGATAGATACAATAAGTGCAGCAAAATCTTGAATAATTGTTGGATCTGGGTGCTGGGACCATGGAAGTTTATTGTATTATTATTTCTATATGTGTATTTTTGAAATTTTTAATAGATGTTTATTTTAAAAAGTTGTCACCTAAAGAATGCATTATTTGATGATCTGTTCACTTCCTGTTTGTTTGGTGGTATGTATTATACCTAGTTCAAATAGAGTTACAAATACCTTCAACAAAATGTCCAAAATTTTTCATTGCACTTGAGTTTTACTGCATGAAATATTGTTTGAAGTGAGTGCTTTTGGGATTCTTTTTATAACTGTAGTATTTGTGTAGTACTGGGATTTGCCAAGTTTTGATTATGGCTTATGCAAGGAAAACTACTTTCTAGAATTGCCATCCATAAATGACCAACTGGGTCCTTTCTGAGAGTGGCAAACCCTTAAAGCTGTCAACACACTTTGAGAGCAGTCTTGGAGTACTGCAAACATTGAGTTACCTCGGATGTGACCTAAGCGGAATAGTTAACACAATGGACAGATATAAAGAAACTGGGGGAGAGATGAAGTTTTGAAGATGTCTTTGTAAAAGCTGTTGAGCCCGCAATTCTACCTGGCATGACCTCGTTTCTAATCTTCTTAACTCAAGAAATCGTCTTCAAAATCTGTAGTCATCTTTTTTTTTTTTTTTTCCTGTGCTTGGCAGACCCTATCTGATCCAAGTCTAGCTCATAGAAATCAAATTTAAGGGCTTAGCGAGTTTCTTTGCTTCACACCTAGACCAGGGAGAAGGCAGTTGACCCTATACCCAGAGCGCTTTTTCTTCAGTTGTTCTTCTGCCCCTCTGCACTTGACAGACAGCTGCCTCCTGCCTCTTCTAGATGCCGGTTTCTCTCATTTCTATTCCTTACATGCTCTGTCTCACTGGATCTCTCCAGTAGCCACCTGATTTCCTGGCACTAGCAGCCCACTTTGTTCTGGTCAAACCCTGCCCTGGATGTTCTTTTTCTATTGGAATAGATTACCTGGAATAACCATGCACCTCCCCATCTCCACTCTGTGTATCTGAAACCACAATCTAGTTTTGCTCCTCTAGATTGGAACTCCCCTTTTATCCTCCCAAACAGGCCTGGTCCTCGGCGGGTTTTGCCACACTTATGACACCACTTTCTCCTCCCTGGGTTTGGTCCTTTTTCATTCCCAGCCTGCCCTTAGGGGTAATTTAACATTCTGCCAGTGAGTGAGCTCAAATAGAAGCCATCTAGCTATAGTGTGTCCTAAATGGAAAAAGCCAGTGTAAAAAATGGGAGTTATGATGTCTATAAATCACTAAAGAGTTGTAAGTGCTTTCACTCTTCTCAGAACCAATGTACACCAGGAACTTAGCTAATTAGCATAATGAAAGTTAGAAATTGGTTATCAATGATAAAAATTAGTGGATTGTTACTAGGTTGCGGCAAAAGTAATTAAAGATTTGCCATTACTTTTAATGGCAAAAACTGCAATTATTTTTGCACCAACCTAATAATTAGCAAACTAGGTATCTGAAATGATTTCTCATTGGTGAATTTAGCAGTATTCAAGATAATATAGAAACACTTATCCTCATTACGCCCACCCTTGCCCCAGGCATAATTTTGTCATGCAAATCAATCGGTCACCTTGATTTTCAAATAATCCTGTGTCCCACCAGTGATTTGGAGGGTTTTTGGTCTCCTAACTCTAATAGATGATCATTTGTATCCTGCAGCTGTAAAATTATCACATTTCCTTCAGGTGAAGTCTTCAGAATATTTCTCTTTTTATTGAGTGCCAAAATGACATAGACGTTGGATTTTTATCAAGGTTGCATGTGCCTACTAGCTAATAAATCTAAGTGTGCCAGAATTTAGTAAGAGATTTGCTTTTGTTATAGTCTTAATTGAGAGCAGTGGGGTAAACGTCACCGCATGCCCCCCACCCCATAACCATATGCAGCTACTCACATCCATCAGGGTGGCTCAGGTCACAAGGTGTAATAAATACATCTTGTATATTTACATAATTATATGTCTACCTACCTATCTGTTGAACCAAGGTTTTTGGTTTGTAAAGTCTTCTTGCTCAGGAGTTGGCAAACCATGACCCATAGGCCAAATCTGGAACACTAATTTTGTAAATGAAATTTTATTGGAACAAAGTCATGTCTCTTTACTGACATATTGTCTGTGGCTGCTTTCATGCTACAGACAGAACTGTATGGCCTGCAAAGATAAAAATATATTTATTTTCTGGCCCTTTGCAGAAAAAGTTTTTTGATCCCTATTGTAGCCTATCAGGGTTTCTCACCCTTCTGGATGAATATTTAAATGCAATTAAGAAAAAATTCTTGCCAATTTTATCCAGAACAAAAGTTCTCAACACATTAGGAAGTGATTAACGGAGATGGCACGATCATGTGTTAAAGACTTGCCCGATGGGAATGGAAGGTAGAGGCAGGATCCTTAAGTAGATGTCTGTTTACCCAGACATACAGATGAGAATGAAGAAAATAAAGGTCTCACGCCTTTGAAACTGAGAACTGTCATGGGTCTCTCTCATTCTTTTGACTCTATTTTGATTTAGTTTTCAAGTCAGGCCTCTAAAGACACTCTTGGCTTTGCTTTGTGAAGGTTCAGAAAAAGTTAAGGCAGTTTTTGCTGGTCAGTGACAAAGCGGGGACAGAAAGGATCCAACCTCTTGAAGTTGGAGTTGAAACTGAAGGCAGAACTGCTTTGATCCCCTTCAGGAGGCCACCAGTTGTTGGTCAAAGAGTATACCTATGGAAGGTTCCTTCCTCTGAGCTTGTGATATATAGACCATCCTCCCCCTGCACATTACTCTGATATATTAAGTAACATTTTTAATATATTTGCTGCATTTTCACCAATAAACTTATCAGAAGAAATAAGCAACCCTATGTTCATATTAAAGTTTCAGAATATAAAGTATTTGGTGGATTTGATAGCTTTTAAATATTGAATTAAAAGTGATTATGGCTAGGCTTTTCTTTCACTGTTAATAATATTTTGATTTATTTTTATATGTATTTGCTACATTAACTGAACATTCACAAATTTCGGAAACTTTTCACGAACTCACTTGCCATATTCTAGAAATCATTATACAATCTTCCATATCTAATAACTGATGTTGGCAGAAAAACAAATTGGTAGTAATGTGTCTTACTTCATTGGTGCTTCTGTAACAAAATATGCTAAGCTGGGCAATTTATAAACAACAGAAATTAATATTCTCATGGATTTGAAGGCAGGGAAGCCCAGGATCAAGGTGCTAGCAGTTTCAGTGTCTGGTGAGGGCCCTGTCTCTCTGCTTCATCCAACAAGTTGGCGCTTCATTGCTGCATTTTCTAGAGGAGAGAAAGGCTGTGTCCTCACATGGTGGAACATGGAAGGGCAAGAGAGGCCCTAAACTAGCCCTTTTAAGGCAGTAATCCATTCATGAGGGTGGAACCCTTATGACTCAATCCCTTCCTCAAAGGGCCCACCTCTTTCTACTACCACAATGGGGATTAAATTTCAACATGAATTCTGGAAGGGACACATTCAGACTCTAGCACAATATTAACTTTTATTCATTCAGTCCTAAAATAGTGTTAAATGGTTACTGTGTGCCAAGCTCTGTGCTGGGACAGATCTGGAGAATTTAGCATGTGAAGCATATAATAAACCAACAATGACTGGAATGAGTCTCATCAGGGAGAAACCAAGGAGAACAAGGAAATTCCATTCATAGTAATGGGGATGGCTGATAGAATCTGAGATTGAATTCCTGACACAGGGAGTAATCAATATACAATGATGTGAAGTGGAATGTGCATCAAGTAAGAAAGAATGGGTGAAGTGTCTCAAATAAAAAATTCAATGTGTGACTTGTTTGAATTCTGTAGGTAATAGGTGGAAGATATTCTAATTGATTTCAACCAACCATGATAGACCATGAAATAGGAAAAAATATTTAAGCCAACAAGGTTAAACAGATCCCCTGTGCCCTACCTTCAGGCAGGTACTTTATTTTTAGAATTAAGAAAAATCTTGGTACATTTTGTAGCATTGCTTAAGTAATTTGCTACTGAAGGAAACTGTACAATTCTGTGAAAAGAGGATTTTCAGAAAAAGAAAATCATGACTGTCATACAGATACAAAAATAAACATGTCAATTGAGGCAAATATTATAATTAACAGAGAAACTTTATATATATTTATATATATACTTATATATACTTATTTATATATACTTATATATTTAGAAATACTTATATATTTATGCGTATATTTATATATACACTTATATAGTTATATAAAAAATATATAATTATATGTATAAATATATATAAATATATAAGTAATATATATAAGTAATATATATTTATATATAGAGAGAGAGAGATGGAGAGGGAAGTTATTTATCTCCAGTACGACAGAATTTGCATGTCTATCGATTAGATTTTTTTTTTTTTTTTTGCTCTAGGTTTCTTACAATTTATAGAGTTGTAAAATCATGTCCATGGAATCTCGATCAGATAGCCCTAGCGCGTATCCTTTAGGGTCTAGACAATGTAGTTTTTCACTGAATCACAAATTCCTTTCTACAATTCTAAATATGGAAGCAGAACATTATTTTTTTCTTTACCACATTTAAGGATCATTAAAAGCAAAGTGAATGGTTCATTCTTGTAGTGAAAAAATATTAGAGATTTAAGATAATATTGTGTACTAGATATTTAGAGTGAATGAGTAATATCCATTTAGAGTATGTAGTACAGAATGAGGAATATAATAGGTACCTGAAAAATGTTTGTTGAACATGTATTTCCATAGAAATACTGTCATTAGATAAACCATCAGTTAAAAATAGTAGGTACAACAATGGAATTCTATACCATAATAGAAAGAAATCAACTGCAACCTCACACAGCAACTAGATAAACTCACAAACAAAATATCGAGCAAAAAAAAGTGAGGTATGTAAGAATACACAGTGCATGATTCCAAGTGCACAAAAGTCTGAAACACACAACGGAAATTTATGATGTTACATATTTGGTTGAGGACTACTCTTGGGGGGAGGGTAGTAATGGAGAGTAGGCCTGCCAGGGCTTCATGGATACTGGCAGTGTTCTGTTTCTTGAAATATACGTGGGTATGTTTACTTCGAAAATTGTACACTTTTTTTGTATGTATGTCAATATTCAATAAAAAATTCACAAAAAAGGCATTGATAAACCTCTAAAACCAGCATCTATGTAAGATTCTGTTTCCATTAAAGATGTATATGTATCGGTGTTAATATAAAAACAACATGTTAATAAATGTCACCTCCAGACACTGGGATTGTGGGTTTTTATTTTCTGCTTTTTGTGCTAAGAAAAAAAAGTACTTTTTGTATTAGGAAAAATGAATGCATTAATTAAAATGAAAATGAACTACTTATTAGTTAACTATGAAGTTAAAAGAACAATAAGACAGTAAGTAGCCCTTATTATAAGAAACTGGCTCACATAACTATGGAGACTGAAAAGTCCCAAAATCTGCTGTCTGCAAGATGTGGACCCAGGAAAACCTGGGAACCAGGAGTGCTGATGGTGTAAACCCTCTGCAAATCCAAAGGTCTGAGAACCAGGAGTGCTGATGGTGTGAGCTCGTGTCCAAATCTGAAGGCCTGGGAACCAGGAGTGCTGATGGTGTAAACGGTGTCCAAATCCAAAGACCTGGGAACCAGGAGTGCTGATGGTATAAACCCAGTCCAAGGGCAGGAAAAGACTGATGTCCCAGCTCAAATAGTCAGGTAGTGAAAACAAATTGTGTCTTTCTCAGTCTTTTTGTTCTATTCATTCCCACCAGCATTAGGGAGAGCAGTCTGCTGTACTCACCGACTCAAATGCTAATCTCATCTAGAAACACACTCACAAACAGACCCAGAAATAATGTTTAACCGAATATCTGTGTGCCCCATGGCTGGTCAAGTTGACCCAGAAATTAACCATCACACCAATCTTGTTGAATTTATTTGATTCATTCTGAGTTCCAGTGAATGTCTAGAGAAGTTTTTAAAGAACTGAAGCTTAAATATCACAGTTAATTTCATGGCATTCTTTATTTTAAGTAAAGGTGGTTAATGTTCATCATTGTCCTGTGATATACTTCACAAAATCATTTCAGCCTAAAACGAATCCTTGGCACATTGGTGGAGAACCCACAGTTACCATGGTTAAGTATTTGTAATACCCCTCATGTAATCCTGAGAAAAGAAAACAACCTGGTTTTGTTTTTAAAATGTCCTGCCCTTAAATGCACAGTGTAAAACTCCCGAGTGATTGAAAAAGTACAAACTCTTCAGCCAGCATTTTGGCTGTGACCATGGAGCTTTTCAAACCCTCCCACCTCATTCATTGCCAAGGCGACATTTTGGACTAAATGAGTTTGCCAATCTCAGGAGAGAGAAGTAATTAGGGATGTAAAGTAGAACCTACAGTCTCAGCCTAATTCTAAACAACCAGCTGTCTAAGTCTAGGCACACAAGGCATATCTAGAGGTAGCCAGTATGCTGGTTAAAAATGCACTTGTCAATGCCATCTTTGGAGTGTTTTCCATTTCAGGTCTTCATAAAATAAAAAATGTTGCAAAATGCTACAATTTAAAAAAGCAGGCTGGGCGTGGTGGCTCACGCCTGTAATCCCAGCATTTTGGGAGGCTGAGGTGGGCAGATCACGAGGTCAGGAGATCAAGACCATCCTGGCCAACATGGTGAAACTCCATCTCTACTAAAATAAAAAAAAATTAGCTGGGCGTGGTGGTGCACAACTGTAGTCCCAGCTACTTGGGAGGCTGAGGCAGGGGAATCACTTGAACCTGGGAGGCAGAGGTTGCAGTGAGCCAAGATCATGCTACTGCACTCCAGCCTGGCGACAGAGCGAGATTCTATCTCAAAAAAAAAAAAAAAAAAAAAAAGCAATTAGTATACCTTGCTTAGAAAACATTTGGCAAGCTGGGCATGGTGGCGCGTGCCTGTAATCCCAGTGCTTCGGGAGACTGAGGCAGGCAGATCATCTGAGGTCAGGAGTCTGGCCAACATGGTGAAAACCCATGTCTACTAAAAATAGAATATTAGCCGGGTGTGGTGGCCCATGCCTGTAATCCCAGCTACTCGAGAGGCCTCCGGAGGCAGGAGAATCTCTTGAGCCTGGGAGGCGGAGGTTGCAGAGAGCTGAGATCGTGCAATTGCACTCCAGCCTGGGCGACAAGAGTGAAACTCTGTCTCAGAACAAAAAAAAAAGGAAAACATTTGGCAAAAAAGTATCTAGATCTACAACTATAAAGAAAATCTGTGATTCTATATTTAAGACATAAAGGAGTATTCTAGTACAGTTCTTCAAAAGCAAGTAATTTCAGATAAGTTAATTGTTCACATTTTTTAACATTATATACTCATTCCTGAGTATATGGTAATTAATATACAACTTTTGCTCTGACACTTAACATTTTTGTTAAAAGTCAAAGACTTTTCTAAAAATTTTATAAAAGTGACAAAACTTCTCAGAGAATATTTGTCCAAAAACTTTTTAAAATGCATGCCAACTGTATATTTTTCAAATTATTTTTACCATGACAATGAGCAATGAGAAAATAACAAAAACCATAATACACACACATCGGTTACTGTCTGTGAGTCAGTTACTGGGTTAAGTGGGGTAAGCCGCTTAGAGGCATTTTGTAGTTTACTCAGTCACGTGTGAATGTGGAGCTACCATGTCCAGAGTGTTGCTAATCACACTGAATAGACATCAGTTTGGTTTTGAGATAAGTAGATCATGTGCAATTAAATAAAACTTAAATGATTGCTTATGTATACACCTAAACTCTCAATTTGCTGTTGTTCTATGTAATATTAAGTATCAAAAATAGAGTGTTCACTTCTCATAATTTCAGTGTGAAAATGGAAAGGATGAAAAAGAGAAGAGTGCAACTTTAGCCAAAATAATTATATAGCTCATAGAGGAGACATCTGCAAAGTATAAAGAAAATAGACTGCAGGGTCCTGATTACATGAAATGGGACCCAAACTCTGTCCTTTCTTAGTTTATGATGTCATGCAATCCCTTGACTCATTTCTCCGGAATTCAGTTACCCATCATTTGTAGGGTAGTCACATAATTTCCCTCAAGCTATCCAGAGGAGCTACAGAAAATAAAACAATGACTTTATGTCGTTGCTTTCCTAATGCCCTGGGAGCTATTCAGCCCACCCACATTCTATCAAGATGCCATTATGGGAAGAATAAGCTCTTTGTAACACAAGGCAATATAATTTCAAAAATGTGGTGTTGTGTGTGCCTGTAATCATTATAAAAATATCTGTTCAAGTAACCCACAGCTGTCTCATGATTGATTACTTTCATCTAATTCTGCATCAGATCATTTGAATATAAAATTATCAAAAGAAGTTCTTCCTTAAATTGAAGGGTCTAGTTTGCTTAAGAGTTCTACCCTCCACACCTCTCAACTGGACGTTCTAAAGTAAGGTCAGAGCAATCAGGTCATAGGGTGGCCAAGTTGGTTACTACTATTTACCCCTTTCTTAATAATTAACATGGATCATGTTTATGATGGCAACAGAAAGGATCAATAATGAAATATGGATACAGAATATGGTACTGTTTTGTTCTACTTTAGTCTGATTTTCTACCCAGTCCATTATTTTTCTTTTTTATGATGGAGAGAAATATAATACATTCTTTCATAATTTGTTGTGTTTAGGCATCTCTGTGTTTACTGGGAGGCAGTTTAGCAAACTGATTAAATGAACAGGCTGTGGAAATGAGACAACCTGTATTCAAATCCAATTGCTATTTGTCTGGGGCAGTGGTTCTTCAACTTGTTAGTGTATTAGAATCACCTGGAAGGCTTGCTGAAGCATGGATAACAAGTCCCCATTCTCAAAGATTCTGATTAAGTGGGTCTGAGATAGAGCCCCAAATTTGCATTTTTAATGTTTCCAGATGGTGTTAATACTGTTGATCCAGAGACCATACTTTGAGAATCACAAATGTCAATTTATCTGAGCCTAAATTTTCTCATCTGTGAAGCAGAGTGTTA
The DNA here is from genome assembly GCF_008728515.1 of Papio anubis. Taxonomy (NCBI): domain Eukaryota; kingdom Metazoa; phylum Chordata; class Mammalia; order Primates; family Cercopithecidae; genus Papio; species Papio anubis. The sequence continues at coordinate 117,928,319 of NC_044980.1, forward strand.
ATAGTTTCTAATTAATAAGGTTGTTAATTACCAAGGGATAATTTAGGGGAAAAATTCCCAAAGTTTGTTATTTAGACATAGATTGTAACCAACTGAATAAATTGTGCTTTTTCAGTTGTGCTATTTAAATAAATCTTATATATGATGATCTGGGTTTTCATGAAGGACACATGATTAATGAAATAGTTCTTTGCTTTATCAAGGATTTTCAGTTTGATCATAGGAATACTCATCTTCTCTGTACTGTTGAGAGCCAAGTTTGATTTACACCCAGGAACATGTTCCAGTTGTGACAGATACTACTGGTTGCTTTCCAATTATTTCTTTTTCTTTCCCTTTCATCCTTGACTCAATTCCTGCAGGTATCCGCATTTCTAAGAGTGGCCACATACTTTAGGGGAAGCTGGACGTATTTCTCTCTCTAATGTCCTGATTAATCTAAGCACCTTATGGGTGTCCTGTTCCATGAGCACTGGATGTAGCTCTGGTCAACAAGAAACTCAGGTGAGTCTTTTGGATGTACTTCCAGGAAATGGCCTTTGTTCTCATAAAGCAACACTTAGACTTGCCTTATTTTTGTGCTAGCTCTTGAGGTTCCTGTACGTACTGCTGCAGTTGTCTCATGACCATAAGGGGAGTCAGCCTAAGGACAGCCTGAGGATGAGAGAACAGAAAGATGGAAAGAAATCCAGGCCTTTGATGATGTGATTGAACCATAGAGTTAACTAACCCTGGAATTATTATACCTTCATGTTCCCTGTTATTCAAGATAATACATTTTCCTTATCGTTTAACCATTTTCAATTGTATTTTTAGTTATTTGCTGCTTAAAGTGTCTTAACTGATATACGAATTTATGAAGCATATTAACCTTGAAGTTAATTAAAGTTATCAGAGTAGTGCTATTCCAGGGGTCTCATTTTAGCTGCAGCATTAATGGAGACAACGTGACTATGTAGATTATTTAACTTCTCTTGGCTTCAGCTCAATCATTTGTATAAGGATATTGTTGAGCTGGATCTTTTCTAGAGTTGTTCCAACTTTTAAATGCTGGGACTATTTGATTCCATGCATCTGAAACATATTGATGCTGTATATATTACACAATGGTATTACACATGTATAACCTAGTAACTACATAATGCAAGGACAGATCTGTAATAAGATAACCACATATATACTTTTATAATAATTTAGTATCACACTGATCATATGCTCTGATTTACCCAGCATGAGTATCCAGTCACTACTATGGTAGAGTTGGAAATTATAGCTTTTTAAATGGTACTGTAGCAAGAAATAATAGATTCCTCATAATATTTCTAATTTGGAGGAGGAATAAAAAGAATACTTTTCAAATGTTTTCACATGGCATGTTTGAATATGTAAATATGGACATGGGTGATCATTTTAAGTTAAAAGTTTTCTGTTAAAATGGTTAGAAATGAGAGCACCATTTTTTTCTCTTGAAATATACACACTCGGTATATCCTTTATCTTTATGTATCTGCAAGAGTGTAACCACATGGGGTGGAAACACATAAATTCCACCTGTGTCCAACCAAAGTATTGCTATTATGGTAGGGACATATTTCATAAATTGTGTGACTCAGTCATGTAAAAATATGGTAGAAAAGTTTCTCTATAGATGCACTAAAGTTGGCTTTTGGCCCCATACCCTCTCATGGCCAAAAAAAAAAAAGTTAGATGAAGCATGTCACTTTCTGTTTTTTGTTAGTTCCTTTTGGGAAAATATTTATTCAAGATACCCTCATGGATGCTTTCTGCCTCCCTTCACTTTGGTTCCATAATGGTTATATGACACTAGGGAAGGGACGTGTGGTTCTGGTCATTGGCATCCAATCCCAATGGTTTCTACTGATACACAAACATTTCTTTGCTCTTAGATCATGTATCCCTGTTATATCTACAGCTGATCTGTCCATGGTTACCATTCTTCTTTAGTCACTGGACCATGACATTCCTTTCATGTACTACTTGTCTTGACTATGAATGTGTTTATGTCAGGTCCACCAACTGCTCAGCTAATTCCTTGTTCTTCCTGGGAGACAGAGGAAAACAATAGACGCTCTCTTACTGCCCACTAAGTGGGTGAGCAATTCAGGGTGAGTAGCTGCTTTAGGCCCTCTCTTTTTTTTTCCTTTCGATTCAAATATCTCTATATCTTTGTATGTGTATATGTGTCTAAATACGCTGTCTGCTCTATAACTGTCATATCTTTGTGTTGTTGGAAGTATTTATGAGCTATGCCTAATTAGGTTCCCACTTTGTCTCCTCTCTGAAGACCAGCACGATGTTGAAATGGGGGCTTTTGAGTGGGTGTCACCACCATCTTAAATCTCACCCAAGAAGCAAGATACAAGTTTCTTCTCTGGTAGCCACCCCCAAGCCTGTTTTGGTTCTTTATGGAACCCTCTGTTCTGGGGCTCAACTTTGTGGGGGAAGCAGCAGAGATCTAGGCTCCCCAGCTTCTGATCCCCAGGCGTGCCCTCTGTGTATTCTCTTCACAGTTGGCTGAATGTTTACATCTCTTCAGGTTAGAACACCGTACTCATGTCATCTTACATTCTCTCAAGTCATTTATGGCCTGAATCTTGCTCTGTGAATCCCTTAGGTGCCTGATCTTGATGTGCAAAGGCACATGTTTGGACAAAATGATATCTTAATAAGCTTTATCTTTGATACTCAGGGCACTGCCTCTGGTGTGAGTTCAGAAAGCAAAAAACCAGAAAGGAAACGAATGCCTGAAGGAAACGCTGTTGAAATTCTTCAGAATTTCATCTTGCCACACTCCAAAAACCAACAAGATTTTCCCTTTTTCTTGAAATTATGTGTGTGTGCATACCTATTATTATTATTATTAATATTATTTGAGATGGCGTCTAGCCGCTCTGTCGCCCAGGCTGGAGTGCAGTGGCGCGATCTTGGCTCACTACAAGCTCACTGTAACAGCGTTACACCATCCATGAGGATAGAAGCCTCATGGCCTAATCACTGCTAAACCCTCCCACATTCACGCCATTCTCCTGCCTCAGTGTCCCAAGTAGCTGGGACTACAGGCGCCTGCCACCACTCCCGGCTAAATTTTTTTTTTTTTTTTTGTATTTTTAGTAGAGACGGGGTTTCACCTTGTTAGCCAGGATGGTCTCAATCTCCTGACCTCGTGATCCACCTGCCTCGGCCTTGCCTATTTGCTTTTAAAATATATCTGCAATGAACCATCTTCTCTGGCTCTCCTTTTCTCTCTCTCCAGTCTCTGTAACTTCTAGCCTCCATCATGTCTGCCATGGCCACAGCTTGCTTTTCTTCTCACTGTCATCCCATCATTTATTGCAGGCTTTTATTGCTTTTCTCTTTCATTACTGCAAAAATCTACTGATTAGTTTCTATGTTTCCCCTATTATAACCCCACCCCACATGGAGATTGTCCATTCAATCATTCATTCATTCAAAAAATATTTACTCAGTGTCAAAAGGTACCTGGTCCTGGGCTAGATGCTTTCGATCTAACATTGAGAGAGGGAACAGACAATCTCTCCTTGAAGGTCTTGGAATCTTTTAAGAGTGAGACTGAAAACTAAAGGATTAAAGAAGTATGGCAAGAGTTACGATGGCAGAAGTACAGGGAGCAATGGATGAACATAGCAGGGTCACCTCATCTTATCGGGGAGGACAGGGAACACTTGCTCCAGGTGGTGATTTTTAAATATAAGCACTAAAGGATGAAGAGGATTTAGGCAGAAAGAATATTCTTGGCAGAAAAATTTTTTTGTGAAAAGGATCAGAAATGAGAGAGCATGTGTAAGAGAAATTCTAGTTGGCCAGAGCCTAGAGCTTGAGTGTCTGGGAGTGGGACAGGGCAGAATAGGTCTGGAGAGAGATCAAAGAAGAGATTATCAAGGGCCATGCTAAAGAAATCTGGTTGTCATCCTGAGGGCAATGGAAAGTGATTGGTGGGCTTTCAATAGGAAAATAATTGAATCATTTTGGGGGTGTAGACATATTTAGGTAGGTAGTAGATTAGAAAAAGCCGAATGCAAGAAAAAGCTGAGGTCATCAAAATGAGAAATAATAACTAACTGGATTAGAGTATGGCAGTGGAAAGGAGAGATGTGGAAAGATTTGAGGCACTACTAGGTGAATAGGCAAGGGGAGTTGCCTTATAATCTCACCATAATAGATTATAAACTTTTTGAGGACTGTTGATTTGTTTGACTTGTATTTATTTATTCATCCAGCAATTATTATTCATGACACTGTTAGATGGGGAGCTTATAAGGCATTGATCTCCTAGTAGTGGGGACAGAAAAGGATCTAGGAAAGTGTGAAGCAGAGTAAGAGTTCTTATAGGGAGGTAAAGCAGAATCTGATGAGCTCCAGAGACAGCCTGAGTCCAGTGGTGATGAGAACTTTACAGCACAAAACCAGTGTTTTTCAGAAATTATGGTACATATTTACTAAATTGTTCTACTTTTACAGTTCAGAACTCTCGTTCTTTTCTCAGATATTAGAAAACTTAAAAGAAAAAAGATGTTTTTTCTTTTATTCTTAAAACCCATATTCTTGGTTTTTCCCCTTATTTTTTCTCACTGCTGGCAGATTAAGAGTTTGTATATATTGGGCAAGATGATGTGCTGAAGAGAGTATGTACTTTAACTACGAAGGACTGAGTGATTTCCGTAAATTACATAACAAAAATGGCAGCTTGCTGCAGTGTCCTCACATGACTGAAGGGCAAGGGAAAGTGAAGGGCATCAAACCTTTTCTTTCATAATAAACACGTTCCCATGATAACAGCATTACACCATCCATGAGGACAGAGGCCTCATGGCCTAATCACCGCTGAAAGATCTCACCTCAATTCTGTTACAATCACAATTAAATTTCAACATGAATTTTGGAATGCACAAGCATTTAGACCATAGCACCAGCATAACCCTGGATTAAATTCATTCAATCCACATGTCTAGGAAAAGTAGATTATTGCTGCAAAAACTGGAGAGAAAAAACGTTGCTGGGGAAAGTATCTGCCAGTGTTCACCATGTTCTGGAAGAATGTTGCACTTTTAAAGTGTTTTATTCAATTATCTTATATAGTGCTCTGAAAATCAATTTAGAGATTTATAATCAAAACCAAAGTAAGATTTTAGAGAATTGGCTTTCTCCATTGTGCACCCTTCCTTTTGAACCACTCCTAAGCTTGAGCGAATTGAGTGAACTTTGAAACCAATTTGTATTGACACAATAATCCCCCGTGAGGTAATTGGCTTTCCAGACCCTGCAAGTTGGAGTCAGAGATGCTGCTTAGGAACATCTGGGCACTGACTCTGCATTTTTTCCACAGGAAATGATGCTATCATATGACCATGTCACTGTTGAATGGGCTTAATATTTGTAAACATCTCCTTAAGTGGAAGCATTCATTGCAGAAGATGCATAAAAGCCTTCTGAATAGTAATGCTGGCTCCATTTAGAAAAGTTTCTCAAATCTCTTATGACCCTACCTAGTTTAAACAACATTACTGGCAGATGCACACACTCCATAAAGATTTTAAGGAACCAAGGAGCATTGCATGGACATACGTTGCATTTACTTCTTTTTTTTTTTTTTTTTTCTTTTTTTAACTTTTTATTTTGAAATAATTATAGATTCACAGGAAGTTGCAGATAAATGTACAGGGAGGTCCTGTGTATATCAAATGAAGAAACTCACATTTGTATAATCAATCAATTTTACAAGCACTTGTGTGTGTGTGTGTGTACGTGTGTGTATTTCTATGAAATTTTATCACATGTGGTTTTGTGCAATCAAGATACACAGCTGTTCCATTACCTATAGGATTTTCTTGTGCTATATTTTCTTTTTTTTTTTTTAATTTATTTATTGTTATTATACTTTAAGTTGTAGGGTACATGTGCATAACGTGCAGGTTTGTTACATATGTATACTTGTGCCATGTTGGTCTGCTGCACCCATCAACTCGTCATTTACATCAGGTATAACTCCCAATGCAATCCCTCCCCCCTCCCCCCTCCCCCCTCCCCATGATAGGCCCCGGTGTGTGATGTTCCCCTTACTGAGTCCAAGTGATCTCATTGTTCAGTTCCCACCTATGAGTGAGAACATGCGGTGTTTGGTTTTCTGTTCTTGTGATAGTTTGCTAAGAATGATGTTTTCCAGCTGCATCCATGTCCCTACAAAGGATGCAAACTCATCCTTTTTTATGGCTGCATAGTATTCCATGGTGTATATGTGCCACATTTTCTTAATCCAATCTGTCACTGATGGACATTTGGGTTGATTCCAAGTCTTTGCTATTGTGAATAGTGCTGCAATAAACATACGTGTGCATGTGTCTTTATAGCAGCATAATTTATAATCCTTTGGGTATATCCCCAGTAATGGGATGGCTGGGTCATATGGTACATCTAGTTCTAGATCCTTGAGGAATCGCCATACTGTTTTCCATAATGGTTGAACTAGTTTACAATCCCACCAACAGTGTAAAAGTGTTCCTATTTCTCCACATCCCCTCCAGCACCTGTTGTTTCCTGACTTTAATGATCGCCATTCTAACTGGTGTGAGATGGTATCTCATTGTGGTTTTGATTTGCATTTCTCTGATGGCCAGTGATGATGAGCATTTTTTCATATGTCTGTTGGCTGTATGAATGTCTTCTTTTGAGAAATGTCTGTTCATATCCTTTGCCCACTTTTTGATGGGGTTGTTTGTTTTTTTCTTGTAAATTTGTTTGAGTTCTTTGTAGGTTCTGGATATTAGCCCTTTGTCAGATGAGTAGATTGCAAAAATTTTCTCCCATTCTGTAGGTTGCCTGTTCACTCTGATGGTAGTTTCTTTTGCTGTGCAGAAGCTCTTTAGTTTAATTAGATCCCATTTGTCAATTTTAGCTTTTGCTGCTGTTGCTTTTGGTGTTTTAGACATGAAGTCTTTGCCCATGCCTATGTCCTGAATGGTACTACCTAGGTTTTCCTCTAGGATTTTTATGGTATTAGGTCTAACATTTAAGTCTCTAATCCATCTTGAATTAATTTTCGTATAAGGAGTAAGGAAAGGATCCAGTTTCAGCTTTCTACTGATGGCTAGCCAATTTTCCCAGCACCATTTATTAAATAGGGAATCCTTTCCCCATTTCTTGTTTCTCTCAGGTTTGTCAAAGATCAGATGGCTGTAGATGTGTGGTATTATTTCTGAGGACTCTGTTCTGTTCCATTGGTCTATATCTCTGTTTTGGTACCAGTACCATGCTGTTTTGGTTACTGTAGCCTTGTAGTATAGTTTGAAGTCAGGTAGCGTGATGCCTCCAGCTTTGTTCTTTTGACTTAGGATTGTCTTGGAGATGCGGGCTCTTTTTTGGTTCCATATGAACTTTAAAGCAGTTTTTTCCAATTCTGTGAAGAAACTCATTGGTAGCTTGATGGGGATGGCATTGAATCTATAAATTACCTTGGGCAGTATGGCCATTTTCACGATATTGATTCTTCCTATCCATGAGCATGGTATGTTCTTCCATTTGTTTGTGTCCTCTTTTATTTCAGTGAGCAGTGGTTTGTAGTTCTCCTTGAAGAGGTCCTTTACATTCCTTGGAAGTTGGATTCCTAGGTATTTTATTCTCTTTGAAGCAATTGTGAATGGAAGTTCATTCATGATTTGGCTCTGTGTTTGTCTGTTATTGGTGTATAAGAATGCTTGTGATTTTTGCACATTAATTTTGTATCCTGAGACTTTGCTGAAGTTGCTTATCAGCTTAAGGAGATTTTGGGCTGAGACAATGGGGTTTTCTAAATATACAATCATGTCATCTGCAAACAGGGACAATTTGACTTCTTATTTTCCTAACTGAATACCCCTGATTTCTTTCTCTTGCCTAATTGCCCTAGCCAGAACTTCCAACACTATGTTGAATAGGAGTGGTGAGAGAGGGCATCCCTGTCTTGTGCCAGTTTTCAAAGGGAATTTTTCCAGTTTTTGCCCATTCAGTATGATATTGGCTGTGGGTTTGTCATAAATAGCTCTTATTATTTTGAGGTACGTTCCATCAATACCGAATTTATTGAGCGTTTTTAGCATGAAGGGCTGTTGAATTTTGTCAAAAGCCTTTTCTGCATCTATTGAGATAACCATGTGGTTCTTGTCTTTGGTTCTGTTTATATGCTGGATTATGTTTATTGATTTGCGAATGTTGAACCAGCCTTGCATCCCAGGGATGAAGCCCACTTGATCATGGTGGATAAGCTTTTTGATGTGTTGTTGAATCCGGTTTGCCAGTATTTTATTGAGGATTTTTGCATCGATGTTCATCAGGGATATTGGTCTAAAATTCTCTTTTTTTGTTGTGTCTCTGCCAGGCTTTGGTATCAGGATGATGTTGGCCTCATAAAATGAGTTAGGGAGGATTCCCTCTTTTTCTATTGATTGGAATAGTTTCAGAAGGAATGGTACCAACTCCTCCTTATACCTCTGGTAGAATTCAGCTGTGAATCCATCTGGTCCTGGACTTTTTTTGGTTGGTAGGCTATTAATTATTGCCTCAATTTCAGAGCCTACTATTGGTCTATTCAGGGATTCAACTTCTTCCTGGTTTAGTCTTGGAAGAGTGTAAGTGTCCAGGAAATTATCCATTTCTTCTAGGTTTTCCAGTTTATTTGCGTAGAGGTGTTTATAGTATTCTCTGATGGTAGTTTGTATTTCTGTGGGGTCGGTGGTGATATCCCCTTTATCATTTTTAATTGCGTCGATTTGATTCTTCTCTCTTTTCTTCTTTATTAGTCTTGCTAGTGGTCTGTCAATTTTGTTGATCTTTTCAAAAAACCAACTCCTGGATTCATTGATTTTTTGGAGGGTTTTTTGTGTCTCTATCTCCTTCAGTTCTGCTCTGATCTTAGTTATTTCTTGCCTTCTGCTAGCTTTGGAATGTGTTTGCTCTTGCTTCTCTAGTTATTTTAATTGTGATGTTAGAGTGTCAATTTTAGATCTTTCCTGCTTTCTCTTGTGGGCATTTAGTGCTATAAATTTCCTTCTACACACTGCTTTAAATGTGTCCCAGAGATTCTGGTATGTTGTATCTTTGTTCTCATTGGTTTCAAAGAACTTCTTTATTTCTGCCTTCATTTCGTTATGTACCCAGTAGTCATTCAGGAGCAGGTTGTTCAGTTTCCATGTAGTTGAGCGGTTTTGATTGAGTTTCTTAGTCCTGAGTTCTAGTTTGATTGCACTGTGGTCTGAGAGACAGTTTGTTATAATTTCTGTTCTTGTACATTTGCTGAGGAGTGCTTTACTTCCAATTATATGGTCAATTTTGGAGTAAGTACGATGTGGTGGTGAGAAGAATGTATATTCTGTTGATTTGGGGTTGAGAGTTCTATAGATGTCTATTAGGTCTGCCTGCTGCAGAGATGAGTTCAATTCCTGGACATCCTTGTTAACTTTCTGTCTTGTTGATCTGTCTAATGTTGACAGTGGAGTGTTGAAGTCTCCCATTATTATTGTATGGGAGTCTAAGTCTCTTTGTAAGTCTCTAAGGACTTGCTTTATGAATCTGGGTGCTCCTGTATTGGGTGCATATATATTTAGGATAGTTAGCTCTTCCTGTTGAATTGATCCCTTTACCATTATGTAATGGCCTTCTTTGTCTCTTTTGATCTTTGATGGTTTAAAGTCTGTTTTATCAGAGACTAGTATTGCAACCCCTGCTTTTTTTTGTTCTCCATTTGATTGGTAAATCTTCCTCCATCCCTTTATTTTGAGCCTATGTATGTCTCTGCGTGTGAGATAGGTCTCCTGAATACAGCAGACTGATGGGTCTTGACTCTTTATCCAGTTTGCCAGTCTGTGTCTTTTAATTGGAGCATTTAGTCCATTTACATTTAAGGTTAAGATTGTTATGTGTGAACTTGATCCTGCCATTATGATATTAACTGGTTATTTTGCTCGTTAGTTGATG